>NC_142069.1:25867320-26167320 GCF_059756535.1 Pantherophis guttatus | reverse complement strand
TGAAGCCCCTCAATCCAAGAAATAAAAATAGTAAATAGTGTGGTCATAGGAAACCCATAGTTGTCAAAAGCAAAAGAAAATATGAAATGCATTCATGTTTAGCAGAATCTCACTCTCTTTTTCGATTTATATCAAACTTATGTGCTGCACTTCAAAAAAGCCCTAGAACAGGTTTTAAAAACTAGGCCCAACACTCTTTCAGAAGAGCATTACACCCATGTTTATATACTGTATAACCTATGGAAAGTGCCTGCCAGAAGCTACATGGGCTGATACCTCTGGGAAAGCCAAGTGCCCTATTTCTTGTGTCGTGGAAGCCAAAACAGCTGTGGCTGATAGTTCCCATTAAGTGAAGGAAACCACTCATGCCCTCAGCAATATAAAATGATCAATAAAAGCTTGGCAAATTCCAACCCTAACTATGTCAGAAACCACACTATCAATGAAGCCTGCAAGTTAATATCCTTAGCCAAAATTGTGCCAGAAGAGAGAAAACACTACTTTAAAACTGGAGCAGCTAAAGATTACTTTAAACTCCCTTGGCTGTGGGCTAGTAAGGAGACAAGGCAATGGCATGAAGACATGATATAAAAACTTGTAACCTTGGCATGTTTGTGCCACAGTTAAGAAGATAAGCTCAGTATAGTAATCTTGAAATGAATACTATTCAAGAACAACATCTATCCCTCAATTTCATTAAAAAAAATTCATCAAGCAACAAAACAAGAACACAAAGGCATCCCGAGAACCATTACAATAAAATATTTTTTAAAATAATTCATTTCTAACAGACTGTTCCAATCAATAGGCATCACAGAAGTTCACAAACCTGCAAAAAACACTACAAGGAATTCTGGACAAAACAAAAGACTTCAAGCATGAATAAGAGAGAACCAAAATCATATACAAAATAAACAGATGGCCTGCAGTCTGTACTACACACAGGGCAAGCAGGATGCCAGTTGCATCAAAGAATTAAAGAACCCATAACAGCAATGAAGGGCAGGGATTGCACATACTTAATAGCCATCCACAGCCCCATTGCATTTGATTGGGAAAACACAGGAATAATAATTACAATAACAATACCAACAGCAAGAGAGCCAAGGAATTTGTAGAATCCTGGCACTCACATGGGCCACTGAGAGTCGCCCAGAGTCACCTTGCATAGAGATGGGCAGCAAACAAATTTAATAAATGAATAACCAAATTTAATAAACAGATCAGTGGAGCCTGATACACTGTAACACCCACTCAGTGTGATGATCCAGATGATCCAGACCATACTGTATATAGCAAGGGAGACTAATGTAAATGGAGACAACATCACTCCTAGCAACCAGTTTACCAACACCTCCCAGAAACCTCTAGTCATCAACCACCCTTCTGAATCCAAATCTTACACAGACAAGGAAGGAAGGAAGGAAGGAAGGAAGGAAGGAAGGAAGGAAGGAAGGAAGGAAGGAAGGAAAGAAGGAAAGAAAGAAAGAAAGAAAGAAAGAAAGAAAGAAAGAAAGAAAGAAAGAAGGAAAGAAAGACACTTCTGAAATATTAGATACTGTATAGAAAACCTTGCTGGGATGTGGAATACAATGCTTGAAAACTTGGCAATGATCTCCCAAAGCTCAGAAAATGCAACTGCTAATTATGTATATAAAACCTGGGCTAATTTTGTTCTAAGAAATTCTCACTGACATCCTGCAATAAAACCAATAAGTATATTAAATATAGTTAACAGATCAGCTGCACCAGAGTTTGACCTTATAAGATGTTATACAAAATGAAGTACACAGTGCCCACAACTAGGAGCAATGACTTCCTTCTGCTTCAAAATAATCCCACAGTTTGATTCAATTGTCCAGGATGTAGGGAAAAATCTTCAAAGCAAAGGAAGTTATTTTCATCTTCCTTTACTTCTGACTGAAGCAACTGTGAGGCTCATAGCTGTGTCCTGGACAGAGAAAGAAACTTTTGTTTTACGCTAATAGCCTCGATTACTGGAAAGGTGGTATAAAGCAATTATGCAACTGCAGTAAAACCAAACATGTCATGTCTAAAATGCATTGCCAAGTGATGTTCAACTACACAAACACTACACTCCAAACATTCGACCTACTACTGCTTACTGACACTGAGGTGATTTTGATTGCTGGGCCTCTTTTTCTGTGAAACATTTTTTTTTCCTTTAAGAACAAGAACAAGAGAAAGAGAAAAGAAACATACCCACAGAGAGATAGCAATCAGCTGATGAATGATCCACTGAGAACATTCCCATCACTGGAGTGTTGTGTAGACCGACAAACAAAGGAAAAAAACAAAAAAGAGAGGGGAAGGATGAGAAACAAAGCAATAAACAGATGAACATGGCTTAAGTCTGTACAAAGAGGGAAGTTTACAAAAACATCTGAGACACCCATATCATGCACAAAAAGATAAAAAAGGGAGGAGGGAAAGCACATTCAGATTTGCAAGATTCTGTTACTGAATCTTGCAATTTTGATACAAGTAGTTTTAGGCCTATGTGGCATCTGTTTCTTGATCTGCTCTACTTTGTAGGACTGACACTATAGAAGCTTTATAATATTTATTAGATTTTTATCTTGCCTTTATTACTTTGTAAGTAACTCAGGGTAGCAAACAGACATTTAACTGGAAGTTGTTGAAAGTAACACCAATGCTCATTTGGGCTATCCAACCAATGCAATTTTCATGTAATATTTTCACTTGACTATTTGAAAGATTGGGTAGGAGATGGTATAATATGGATTTATTTACTATTATTGAGAGGCTGGAAATAACTATAAAATAGATATGCTTGAAAATGCCAAGAATGTTGGCTAGAGAATATTTAGCCGGAAGCTGAATTAATCAAAGCAACAAATTCAATAGGAGCCCCGAAAGGACAAAAAATGTGATCATTTCATCAAGAAACATTTTAGAATATTTATTGAGGAAAGCAAACTGTAAAATGCAAAGATAAACAGAAATACTTTGCACAAAGAAAGCCTCTTTTAAAAAGGAGCTGCAAAATAGTTTTGCAATCTAACAGCCATGATTTTACAGGATGATGGGAATTTCTTTTACCAGCAAACAATGAAAGGATTGAGGTGAAGACACAGATGACTTCTTATAGTGTTATCACGAGGCTTTTGAACCTGTAGAGCCCAAGGAAATGAACAGTTCCCTGAAATCTTATCTCCACCATTTATGGATTGAACCCTGGATTATCTTGGTAATATCAGCTAGTAGGAAGACTGCAAACTGGATGCATGCAATAAGCAATATCAGTTTTCAGTAACATGAAATGCATGGGCCAGTTAAAAAGGCATTGGTTCATCCACATTTCAAGAAGCCAACAAAAGCTAACAACTACTGTCGAATCTCTGATCTTCCCTTTCAGAAGAAGATTAGTGAGTAAATGGTAGAGCTGCAGTTTACATACCTAAGCCTGGGGCACAAACTGCATTGGTGATTCTCATGGATTATCTACAGAAGGATCTGGATGGAGGTGGTGAGACCATCCTTGCTTACCTAGATTTTTCAGAGGTTTTGATGCTGTCAACTACAGTATTTTTCTTGACTGCCTGTGAGGGTTAGGAGTCGGGGGCATATGCTATGGTGGTTTGGTTCAGCATGCAGGTTATTGGGATGGAGGTTAAGTCAGGTACTTCATTCTGGAATGCCTCAGTTTAGTCCTTTCTTATATATTTTTTTATTTAAAACATTTACACAGCCACCCATCTTATAACAAACTCTGGGTGGTTCACAATCAAAAACTAAAGTAAGTATCTTGTTCAACATCTATACCAGGGGTGTCAAACTCACGGCATCATGGTGGCGTCACATGACATATTGGGACTTTTTTCCTTTTCGCTAAACTGGACATGGGCGTGGCCAGCGTGTGACACATCCGGCCCGCAGGGCGGAAGTTTGACAGTCCTCACCTACACCTAAATGATGGGATAGGACAGGTTATCCATATGTTTAGTGAGGTATCATCAATATGCAGTTGATACTTCTCTACTCTGGACAGATTAGATTAGAAAAATGAGGTAAATCATGAACTGGTGTTTGGAGATTGAGAGATATGGACAGGGAAAAACAGGATGAAACTCAACTCAAAAGCCATTTGATTCCAAGATTACATCTTTTTTTTTTTTAATGGGATTGTGTTTCCCCCAAAGAATATGGTCACCAGCCTGGATTTATAACTCTGTAACTGGAGGGCTTTTACACGGCTTTGGCTGGTAAATCACAATTTTTAAAGGTGGCTTTCCTTGGAACAACATATTGTACCTATGCATATTCTAGAAATAGTAATTATACATGACTTTGATGTGCATTAACATAATTAGGTGGAAATTTGGCTAAAATAATGGTAAAGAATCCAACCTCACAATCCTATGCACTTCTACTCAGAAGTAAGCATTTTGATCACAGTGAGCCTTATTCCAAGCTAAGAGTGTAAGCTTAATCATTTTCTCACATTTTTTTAATATTACAATTCTTTTCTTGTAGCTCTGAAAAAGCGGAGGATTTTGATGAAGGGAAAAACAGCTCTGTTACTATTGTTTGAATAGAGCAACTCATTCATATTTGTTTAGTTTTGTGTAGTATCACCTCAAAGAATGAATCAACTCTGCCTCCACAGCTTTTTATTTTCCTGTCAAAGGAGGGGTAAAATTTTCCTTTCTACGTCAAGAATGAGTTACCCAGTGGGTTTAAACAGACCACAGCCACTCTACAACCCCAGACATGTGCACAGAAAGAAGGCTTCTGTGCTGTTCCCAAAAGAATTTCTCGATTTCCTGCTACTCACAATTCCCAAAGCTAGTCTGTCTTAACGTATTTATTTAAGAAAGAAAATAATGACACTTAGTTAAGGTAATGGTTGCAGTAGAGGGTGAGGAGTGGGGGATAGGTTTGGCCAGAGCTTTGAAAAAGTTATTTTCTTGACGAGTAAAAAAGGGGGAGGGGAGATAGATTATTCTGAATTGTGCCTATTTCATAGATACAGCATGTGTTTTCCGATATTGCTTAAATGGAGGATATTGTGATTATCAGCTGTGCTTCCACGATACAAAGTAGCTTAGATCAGGTTGAAGTTGACCCTATGCTGATTTCCATTACAATCATACAAATTATAGGCTAGAAAACATAGAACATGGAATCATAGGGCTGGAAGGAACCTTGGAGGTCTTCTAGTCCAACCCCCTGCTCAAAGCAGGAGACCTTAAGCAGCAGAAAAGGTTAATGCAACCTGGGAATTATGTTGGTTAGTTCAACAAATTTGGAGGGTACTGGATGGTTGGCTGCTGACAAACAAGTATTATCAGGTTCAAATATCATACTGTAAGCGTAGTCATCTTGAAATACCATGTGTAGCCGTGTTTGCATCGTTTGTAAAGAAGTAGAAAATATGCCACAGTGGGTTCCAGTGAAGATCAGTTTGACAGCAAGTATTTTTAATCTCCATTCTTTAGAGATATTCAGTAGAAAAGTCTGGACAAGTTTGTATTTGAGCTGATTTTCTAGTATCTGCTTAGCAATCTGATAGTGATCTTCACAATTTCATAAAGTGTTCAGCCCAGGATGGAGGGGGCCTATGAAAAAAATGCACACAGATACAGATTATGAATGATAATTTGAGGAGGAAAAAACATTAACCTAACTTGGAATACCAGTATGTTTTGTTGTTCCAGTCATGACGTCCTGAAGCACTTTTTGTTGTGCTATAATTTAATGAATTCATTAATTTGTTCCAATACTATGCACCATTTAGAGCAGTTCATTCAGTTTGGGTGTATTCACATTCCCTGTAGGCCAGGTAACAAGTACCATTTACTGGTTAAATTTGGACAATCGAAAAAGATTAGATAATGCATATTTCTCAAAGGCTATGGGATTTTTCCAAAGGATTGCCCAGCTCTCAGATAGAGTGATCTAACTCTTTCAGGTCCCTGGATGAGACTATATAGATGTCAATAGCTAAAGTGTCTCAACTATATAAAACAAAAACCACCAAACAATGAAAAGTATAGGGGAAAAGTATGTATCTGCCGTATCTGGGGGAAATGAGCATGCCCCAATATACTATCACTAGAGGTGGTATATTTTATTTTATTGTCATTAGCATCAATGAGGGAAAAAAATAGCTTAAGCAAGTGATGGAGAGAAGCAAAAGAAAGGAAAAACAGAATCATTTTTTTGTCATTACCCTGCTACTATCAGCCCAGGAGGTGGTTTCTCCATTCACCTATTTCTCCAATCTCCAGTAGTAGGATTATTCTAACAAAATCAATAATTTGCCAACTAGATGCAGCATTATACATGCACGTTACATCATAGCAGTCCAAACCATTACTCCCATTTCCAACATTCTTTATACATTTGGACATTTATAGTAAAAGAATTAATGCAATGCCAAACATGATGCTTGGTGTCCTTTTACTCTTCCTGCTTTTCATTTCAGGAAATCCGTCATCTTGTTGAAAATAAAAACATCATGGGCAGAAGGCAGCAAAACAAAAAGTTCCAATGCATAAAAGTGAACATAAATTTCTCCCCCACTGTTCTTTCACTAGCTTAAATAAAGCCATGTTTCCTGCTTGTTTTGTAATCAACAGGTTTCCTCCATGTTCCACAGTGTGAATTCTGCACTTTAAAAAAAAAAGATGTTTTCCTTACCCTCAGTGCCGCTTTTAAAGAAAAAAGAAAAGAAAAGAAACGTTTTCTTTATTTAGCAAGTGGCAATTTGGGATTTATTGGCCCAAACTTGCGATTTCATGGGCAGCTTTTTGAATATATAATCCATTTGCCATTCCTCTGGTGTTTTTCACAATTCTTCTGGCTAAAATACTGACAAAACTTTGAGGATTTCTTTTGAAGAGACTTTTACCCTGAACTTGAGCTGTATCTCGTGTCACAATTGGGAAAAGCTTCTTGAGTCATATAAAAAAGGTTTAAATGACACAATCTTGGAAAGAAAGTAGCAAAAGTTCCATGTCTAGCCAGGACCCACCAGCTGCTACAATAGCATGCTCTAACTAAAGCAAGCATTATGAACAGAGGCCTGTGGTCTGAGGTTTCTTTGTTCCAGAAGGAAAGAGACACCACAAATTATCCTCCAGCTTTTCAAGGGCAATTATGGAAACAATAGTCAAAGTGCTGGGTAGGTCTTTTTTGAGAGCTTGTTCTCCATTGTGGTTTACCATGCAGCAAAGAGACCACCAGCTAGGAGAAACTTTAGCAATCAACTTGGCTCTTAGAAAATTACACCTTAAGTCCATATTAACTTCTTGTCAATTGTTAATTCCTATGAATAAACATACCAGAGCTCAGGTCTTTAAAGTAACTATGGCTGCTAAACTAACAGGAAGCATGCCAACTCATGTTGCTGAGAGAATTGCGTCAATGAAATTTGCCCACCAGCATGCCTGGATATTCCACCATTCTTATTTCCCAAGATCAGGCTGAAGTTTTTGATTCTTAATTCTTGCAAATGATTATCTATGTTTTTGCTTTATTTTAAAAATATATTGGTGTGGATGCTAACCTAATGTTGTCACTCCCTTTTTCAGGAGGATGGTTTTTGTATTACATGAATTCTTACGTGCCGTGTAGTGTGTGTAACTTGGCATTTCAGACATTAGCAACTGAAATTTGTTTTGAACTATTTCTGAAAGGGAGAAGGACTTTGGGCAGGATACTGTCTGGGGAGTCTCTGCTGAACCTCATTTTCCCTATAGTTCCTCATAAGGAAGGAAGGCTAATTTCCCCCCTCTTATCTGCCAACAAGCCACAGGTTGTTGAGTGACACTAAGAAGGCCAGGAAATCAGGTAAGCTGTTGCTGGGAAAGGATAGCCAGCTAAATCCTTTGTGCAAAGGCTTCTGTTTGCACAGCATTGAGTGATGCCACTGTTCTTCTTTGAAATAATTTGTCAAACACCCACCAGACAGCCCATCTTGCACCTGGGACATATGAGGTTGCAGTGGTTGCAGTGATGGATGTTAAAGGTATGCAAGGCCAGCATGGCTGGCTTAGATTGCTGTCCTTCCAACTGAAGTGTGATAGTGCAAAGCAAATGCAACATGGTCAGAAGAAATTGAAACTGATACATGGGGTGAGGGAGGGAGGAGATGCAAAAAAGAGGAAGGTGAGTAAATCCTACTAGTGTTGGGTTGGGGAAAATATAATGGAGAGCCTAGGTGGGCTAATTCAGGAAAGAAGGACTATCACTTAATGCCAGTCCTCAATTATGGTTGTTTAGCTCCAGCCTGCGTTTTAGTATCTGAATCACTAAGCACCATTTTTGTAGCCCATCTCTGGACTTGCTCAATCTTATCGGTATCTTTTTTAAAGAAAGGTTTCCAGAACTGGACACATATTCCAAATGGGGTCTGACTGAAGCCCTACATAGCAGGGTTTTTCCTGCTGGTGATCCCTATAATGATGCATCCAAGATTTTTGCTTGTCTGCACAGTGTGCCTGGACACTGTGTTTACACATTTTGCAGAGTGTCTGTTATAAACCCACCTAAATAGCAATAGCACTTAGACTTATACACCACTTCACAGTGCTTTTACAACCCTCTCTAAGCAGTTTACAGAGTCAGCATATTGCCCCCAACAATCTGGGTCCTCATTTTACCAACCTCGGAAGGATGGAAGGCTGATAGTAGGATTTATGATAGAGAATGCCCATGCCGCTTTTCAGATTGACAAAGAAGGTTGGTGTTTTTGTTTTGCAGAAACGTCATGTGAAATATTAAAAAATAAAAGATTGGAGATAAGGGTTCTTTTTTATTCTTTTCCTAAAAGACTCAGTTTGGGAATAAATCCAACAAACGGAAATGCTGCTTGTGAAAACTCTTTTGATTTCTCCTATGAAATGAAAATAGTCATGTCTTATTTTACCCAAAAAAAAAACCAAACCAATTTTCTGTTTGAAGGGGTATCCAGTTGAGGTCAACTTCAAAAATTAAGGACCATGAAAGCAAAGACCCAGGCCTTTAAAATTGTCCATCTACAATACATGTTCAAGCTGCATCAGGACCGCAGCTTGAACGAGCACGGGAAATAAATCCTGGACCCCTATGCAAGGATGCTTTGTTTTATTGCTATGACTATAGTAAATATTCCTGAATATACATTTGTAGAGAGAAATAAGCACAAATCAACTTTATACAACTCTGTGATCTCTTGTGTATAGGAGAGAAAGATGGACTCCAGAAACTGCTAGCCTAAATGAGAACAGCTGTCACTTTATTGCCCCATCTCTTGGACTGATCTTAATCTGCAGCGAGAGCAAACACTCTATTTCAAGTGGCATTTATGAGGTGCAGATATCTGAAATGCTACAGAGGGCATTGGAACCCACTTTGGTAAAACCTTAAATTCTGTCTTCATCAGGCATCAGGTTTAACCAGCATAAACTGGATGTTACAATGGTAGGTCTCCTAACTACAGCCTCTCCAGAGATGGAGCTATTCTAATTCAGTGCCAATGCAAGTTCCATTGTCAATCCAATTGTCTTCTATATGAACACTATATGGCAGGGGTGTCAAACTTGATTTCATTGAGGGCCACATCAGGGTTGTGTTTGACCTTGGTGGGCCAGGGTGGCCGTGGTCAGCATGACATCACTCGTTTTGGCGCCTCAGGTGGCCCGAGTGTTCTGCCAGTGAAAACAGGCTCCCGAGCTCCATTTTTGGCTGCAACGGCCTCCTGCAACCCACTACCAGTGAAAATGGAACTTGGGAAGGCCGCAGGTGGCCCTCGCAAGCTCTGTTTTCACTGGCAGAGGCACCGCAAGCCGGTCCTTTGCTGTTTCCAGGGCAGCCCTGCAGGCCAGATCTAAGGACCCCGCAGGCTAGATCCGGCCCCCAGGCCTTGACTTTGATATCCCTGCTGTATGGCTAACTTTGACCAGCTCTCCAACTAGATTTTGTTGCAGGCAGGAAACTATTTCAGCTAGCCCCTAGCTGTATTGGGAAAACAGGAATAACTTTAAAAAAAAATCAGACATTCAAACAACCAACTGAGATTTGGAGAGTTCACCCCGTTGCTTTACTTATAGTGAATAGTTCATTTGTCTCTAGTGTGACAGTGTCATTTCCTATTCCAAAACTCTACCAGCCTCTGCTTCTATGATCAGTACAGGCGACTTTGTAAATTCAAATAATTTTATCCTGTTTGTTTTCCTGTTTCTCATAAGAAAACAAATCTTAACTAAACAAATACTCTGGAGTTCCATGGTTTATTTTATCCAAGGTTTCAGTACAAACATGTTTGTTCTAGTTAAACTCGTGCCATATCCTTTCTTAATTATATTCAACACCTTCCCACGAGAACTGTGACTGGGGTTATATAAATAGCCTGCTTGGGTCCCAGCTTCACTCTTGAGGCTGTTATGCCCTTCATGCATATAGCAGAAACACATCATTAAAGTGGAAATCCTACCACATTTATTTGCAGTAGAATTATTGATTGCAACAAGAATTACCTACAAGTGAATATACATGTGAACTGCATTATACCAACCTTCACCCATAAGGACCATAAGATTATTTTGGGGAGCCTTGAAGCATATTTTGTTTCATCCAACAGTGCAAAAGCATTGTCCATAGGAAACGTTGCTGGTCCTCATTCCCTGAAATCCACTGGAGAAGTACATAGTGCTAAAACTGGAAAGAGGGAAAGGGAAAGTCAGGGAGAGGAGTGTTTGAAAGGATAAATAGGGGGAGCAAAAGTACCTTTCTAAGTTTAACGGAATGTGTCATGCGGCCCCTGTTGGTGCCTGAATCCACAGAGGAGGACGAGCCAGAGCTGGGCCCGACAGAGGTTGAGGGGGCGGCCTCGGTGGCTTCGGAGGAAGGTGGGGAGGAGCAGGACGAGGCAGCCCCAGGCCACTTGGGCTTGGATGGCTTGCCAGCAGGGAGGAACAGAGAGGACGGGCAGTGGAGATGAAGAGCAACGGAGCTCAGGCGATGAACAAGGACTGCCCCTTCCTGATCCCCGAGCACGGAGAGTAGAGAGGAGGCGGGAACAGCACAGACTGACCTGACGACTCACTAGGACAGCGCCCCGGCCCTCTTCACAAGGCATACTTGGGGACTGAGACTTAAGGAGATGCTGTGGGGAGAGGCATTTGTCAGGAACAAACGCTGAATTCATGGAGTTTTGAGACGTTTAGGGTTTGCTGGACTTCCTGCCTTATTCCTTGTTTCCTGGACTTCTTGCCTTATTCCTTGCTTCCTGGACTTCTTGCCTTATTCCTTGCTTCCTGGACTTCCTGCCTTATTCCTTGTTTCCTGGACTTCTTGCCTTATTCCTTGCTTCCTGGACTTCTTGCCTTATTCCTTGTTTCCTGGACTTCCTGCCTTATTCCTTGTTTCCTGGACTTCTTGCCTTATTCCTTGCTTCCTGGACTAATTGCCGTGTTCCTTTGCTTCCTGGACTCATTGACATATTCCCTTGCCCCGCTAGACTTCTTGCTTTGAAGTCATTGTGCTAACAGTGTTTTGATGGACTACTTGTGGCCAGAGGTTGTTGGAAGTGTGTGTGAGCACTTTGCACTGGGACTGGCCATAAATGGGGGAGCACTTGGGGGAAAGGTGGAGCAATAAAGGGGCATTTTGAACTATCAGCTGACTGTGTTGCCACTGTGCCTTGACCCGGGTCATCACAGAATGCATGGATGACCTTGAGGAAAGGGGAAAAGGGAAACAATAAAGCAAGAGGCTGTAGTCCCTTAATGGTCAGAGAAACACAGGAAGGACCTGATCTAATGGAGCAAGCCTTTAAATTGGAATATGGGAAATTCATACCTTCAAACTTGCAAGATCTGTCAATGTAGCCTTATAATAAAGTAAATTTACCTCATCTAATCATGTTTCTTGTCTGGTTTACTTGGCAAGGTTGACACTATGACTGGAGGTTCACTGTTCAAGTGAGACAGATGGCTACTAAAATAAGAGTGTTTTACTGATGATGCCTTATGGAATGCTTCCTCAGAGAGTCTCAATCAGTACCCGATTCATACATTTATTGGTGAAATTCATTATGCTTTTAAATGCTTTCTTTTTAGTGGCGTGACATATAACAAATATTTTCTTTGGATTGAGGTGCGGTGCTTAAACAGACATTTAGTGTCCTTCTAAGCTACATTTATCTCTGCTTTAATGAGTTGTGTGTAATGAGAAGGCAAATAAAATTGAAATTATAATAATAATGTTTTTTGTATATGCAAAAACAAGTAGTTCTCGATTTACAACCAAAATTGAGCCCAAAATTTCTATTGCTAAGTGAGACATTTGTTAAGTGAGTTTTGCCCCATTTTATGACCTTTCTTGCCATAGTTATTAAGTGAATCTCTGCAGTAGTTAAGTTAGCAACACAGTTGTTAAATGAATATGGTGTCCCATTGATTTTGTTTGTGAGAAGGTTAAATTTGATCACATGACCCTGGGTCACTGCAACTGAGTCACTTGCCCAGCCTCTGAATTTTTATCATATGACCATGTAAATGCTGCAACAGTGGTAAGTGTGAAAATCAGTCAAAAGTGACTTTTTTTCAATGCCGTTCTATCTTTGAACAGTCACTAAACGAACCGATGTAAGTCAAGGACTACCTGTGGTATATTAAAATGTTCAAAATATTTTGCATGACACATTATACTCCCACAGCAAACCTGAGAAGCTGAGCTTGGCAGTTTCCAGGAAAGCCGTCAGATCCCAAATTTGCCTCTGACATCTTGTAAATATATAACATTTTCAGAAATTTCACAAGGTTTTGACATTCTTGTATGAGATCTTGCACAAGATTTTAGCACCTGATCTTTTGGAATAGGAAATCAAGCTGTCATAGGAAATATTCCTATTCCAGTCACCGGTATATATGAAACTGTCTTGTACTGAGTCAGATCATTTGTTCATCTACTCCAGCATCTTATTGAATCTGAGAATTCCTAGTTAATGTGGCATCAGGGTTCAAAATTGTAGTCCAAAAACATAGAGGATACCACTCTGAAGGTAACTGATCCAGGTAGATTTACTAGTCTTCTAGTAGAACTCCTAAGACCGTGATGGCGAACATATGGCAGGTGTGCCAGAGGTGGCACACAGAGCCCTCTCTGCTGGCACGCACACTGTCACCCAGGTCAGATCTCCATGGCGTTTCCTTCATGAGCTTCTGTTTCCCTGCAAACAATGAAACAGAAGCTCACAAAAGAAAAAGATCTTACCTCTTGCCGCGCTGCCAGTGTTGGGATGCCCCACCTCCCGCCAGACAGCTAGTTTTCAGGTCTCTGCTGCGCATGTCTGCGTGCATGTCCGCACATGTGCATGTCCGCACATGTTTGTGCATGTCCACGTATGTCCACACATATGCATGCTTGCGTGCACACACACCTTTCAGTTTGGGCATGCGTGCGCACACAGTTTGGGCACTCAGTGTCTAAAAGATTCACTATTACTGTCCTAAAACATTGGCCAGAAATATTTTCCAAAACTGCAACCTAAAATTATTTTTTAATACATACGAAAAAAATAAAAGTGGTATGCTTAAACTACTTACTGCTCTTCTTTTATGGGCACATTCTTTGTAATGTAATTCTCATCAGACTATTATGGCTAAAGATGTACAATCAGATCTTACACTGTATATACCCATCTAAAATAGGAGTCTTGGATTCGCAGCCATAGGCTGCATACAAATCTCTGGGTCATTTTGTGCAGACCTTGCCTTCACAGTTAAGATCAGAGATGGTTTGCTTTATAATCACTGTAACCATTGCTGCAATTCCTCCTTGCCCTAGTTTATAGGGTGAAAAATTCAGCTCAGGCAGGATAATCTAAGAATGTGACCCATATCATGTGAGTCTCATAACCAGGAAGAATTGTCACCAATGATGTTACTGATGAGAGAAACAGATCCCAACTTGGCCCTACCTCTGACATTTCCTTAGTGTGGGGCTAAGTGTGCAAGCACCCCTCGGTTTAATCTGCCTGGATGCAAAGCCATGTTTCCCATTCTAAAGCTATAGAGTGGTAGTGGTAATATTGCTGGAGAGAGCAGGTCCTGGCCATGGCCATGGCTATGATAACTTTGCTCTCTAACCTTCCCAAAGATGTGTGACTTGTGGTCACAGTTCTTTGGGAACTTGACGTGTGGTTTTCATGATTGGGAATGTAACATGTGGTCTTCATGATTATGGGAATTTGGAACTCTGCACTATGAGGTATTCTTAATTTCAAGAATAAAGTATAAGATATTGGAAGTTTGCCACCTAGCAACCTTTCTTACTAATCAACATAATGGAACAGAGAGCTTTAGTGAAGAATAATTTCTTATATATAGAATTGCCACAGATGGAGATAACATTCTCCATTCTATATTTAGATCTTACCAGGTTTCTCTTTAAAGAGCAAACTGATGATTGAACAGGAATAATATATTTTATTGGTTTTTAAAACTAAACATACTTTGCATTGCCATATTTGATGAATCTAAAGTACTAAGTTTTGATATTTATACTTTTCCCATCATGGTGGTCAGCTTCAAAGAAAAAAAAAAAGATTCAGGAGGATAGAAAGGGGGATTTTACCAGCTCTAATCTTATTCATTTTTGTAAAAATATTTATAGGCTGCTCCAGTCCTTACAGACTATGGGCATGCAATAAAATGCAATAAAAACAAAATAATCCAAAATAACAATGGCAGTCAGCTAACTATTATAATTCCCCAAACAGTTTTTAGGCCAAAAGCTTGCTAGAACAGTACTATGATTAACTTTTCCTAAAAGCAATGTTAGTTGGTGTTGCTCATATCTTTTAGGCTGAAGTGTTACAGGAAGTGAGGGCTACCATGAAGTTCAAAACTAATAATCTTTCAGAGGAGGAAAAGACCCTCAACAGGCTACAAAAAAAGGTTCCAAAGTTTTGTTTTATTCCTGAGACTATTTATCATGTATATGAAGCCTTTGCATGAGATCACATTAAGATTTAGAATAAAGCATCATCAATATGCTAGTGACATCCAGCTCTGCCTCTTTTCATCAGATTTAGTACTGGCAGTGAAAGTGTTGAATCAACACTATGGACTGGGTGAAGGCCAACAAACTGCAGCTCAGTCCAAATGAGCCAGGAATACAGTTAGTGGAAGGCTTATCTGTCCAGCAGAGTGGCATTCAGCATGTTCTGGAATTGGCTGCAGGCCTCTAAATAATTACGTTTATAGCTTGGAGATCTTCTAGAGCTTTCATAGTCATTAGAGGCCTACTGTGACACAGAGTGTGCCTTTTACCTCAGTACACTGATCTGCCCATTATCATTCTTCTCGGACAGAGATAACCTTGTACATAATTAGTGTCCTAGCAATAACACATTTAGCTTACTTTAAAGTATTTACATGTGGGATTGCCCTTGAAAGTTATCCACATACTTCAGTTAATAATAAAAGTGTACTGAATAGAAATAAGCATTATAAACATATTAAGCTAGGTTTTTTTTTAAAAAAAAATCCCATTCATCTCTGATCCTAGTTCAAGGAGATGATATTAACTTATAAAGACTTTCACTACAATATCTGAAATCTGGGGTTCTCTTGGATGCATAGCTTCTGTTCATGGAGCAGGTGGCACCCATGGCCAGGAGAGCTTGTACATTAATTCCCTGTGTACCAGCTGTGCCCATTTGAAGATCAGGAGGCACTAATCACAATCACTCATGCTTTAGTCAATCCTCCCCCCCCCTTAAATCATTGCAACATGTTCTATGTGAAGCTGCTCTTGAAGAGCATCTGGAAGCTTCAGGTTGTCTGGAGTGCAGCAACATATGCAGATTGGGCACACTGCAGTACCTCTATATAACACCACTGCTATGAGAACTGCACTGGCTGCCAGTGAGCTTCCAGGTACAATTCCAATTGATGGCTGTCACCTTTAAAGCCCTCATGGCATGGGACCAAATTAATCCCCAGTGGTATTCACCATCCCACCAGATTTGGCAAAATGGGCATAGTCCAGGTACCTTCAATGAAACAGTGTCAACTGGTAAGTCTCAGTCATATTACCTACCCTTTTCTGTCATATTACCTGCCCTATGGAATAGCTTCCTTCCCCAAACACAGACAGTCCCAACTCTATTAGCCTTTCACAAGGATCTGGCTTTCCCCCATTTAATCCAAGATGTTCATTTGCGGGGGGGGGGGGAGCTCTAGGACAGGTGTACCTGATTGTGCCTTAACTAAGACTTGATGGTGTTTTATTTGGTTTTATTTTTTTTTCTTTCTCTTATTTTGTTCATTAATAAAGTTTTTTTTTTTTTAAACAGATGGGTGACCATATGCATTGATTGGATAAATACATACATAAATACATTAATTTCACTAAGTTCTTACATGCACACTAAAACCTTTAAAGCCTTGATATTGGAGCCTTTCAGAGATAGTCCTCTAACTCTGTTTTGTCTTTTTCCAGCATGAATTGCCTTTTATTGCATTTCAGCAAGTTAAAATACATTTTTAATTTGTATGCTCTGAATAAAATAATATGCTAATTTCAAACAAAAATATGCTGTTAAAGCTGTTTAAATGAATATGTTTTTATTGTTTTATATTAATGCAAACTGTTCTTACATTATTATTTTGCAATTTTAATTTGTTATGAAGTCTCCTGGAACAGTCTGCTTTTGAAGGGTGACATACCAAATTTAACAACAAATAAATACAATGGTTCAAATAGAAGTTGGAAGACTTTGTACACGACAGTTGGTGATTGCAAATTTAACATATTTTTAAATCCCCAAATAACTTTTACCAATATCTGAGCAGAGCGTGTGGCAGCTGCTTAAAAAGTCTGCACATCTGAAGACTACATGAATAAAAAAAAGCCATTCATGTGCACTCGTGTGCATTTGCCACACATCTAGGCTTTATTCTCCAGCAGATATTGACAAAAGCTGTTGGGAAGTGCTTGTTGAAAGCTTCATTTTCCATAGGACTGTCAGACATATTTTCTTTTGATCGTATGATAACCAAATGCTTCCAGGATCTGTTGAATAGATCCAGACTGAAATCACAATGTTGAAACAGACTTTCATGTTCTACTTAGATAACAATTTCTTTCCTCTTTCAGCTCACAACTCCAGTTTTTCCAATGGTCATCAAGCTGGGACATGCTCATGCAGGAATGGGAAAGGTAAGGACGTGCATAGACATTCTCACATGAATCTCTTCAGTCCAATAAGTCAAACTTCTAAAATCTTTGTTTCAGTCCTTCATTAAAAGAGGTAAGTCCATATATTGATTGTGTTGGCCAGACCACATAAAAGAAACAGATGGTTATTATCTAGCGTGCAGGATATTGAAATAAAAAACGGTTACAGGAAATATAATATGATGAGGGCAAGTATATTTTCTTCCAGGGTAAATTCACAAAACCTGGAAAACATATCAGGGATAATTGTTTCACAGGAAAGCTAGATTCTCTCTTTCATTGTGTAAGCAGAATTTTTAATTGCAGAGCCTTTAATGGCAATATGGCAAAATATCCCTGCTTTCCCCGCCTTTTCTTGCACATATGTCTGTATGCATTCGGTTTTAATAAAATAAAGCAAAAATAGACACTAGGATATCCACTGGCATTGAAAATAACAGTATCTTATTATTAGTGAGAATAATTCTCAGACACTACAAAAGATTATTCAGATCTGGCTCAGCCGACAGAAAGTTGTTAGGTCATCATTTTTATAACTTGGTTTTTCTGCCCAATAAGCCATTTTTCCTGGAATTCTATTTCTATATCAGTATCTTGTTTGTTCCAAGGTAAATAAGGACTTAAATTTGAACTTAAGTGGCAATTCATTTTAAGAAGAAAGTTAAGACCTTTTCAATCTAACAAGCACTTTCTCTGCTTGGCAACGAAACTTGTAACGAAGAACTAAACTAACCTGAGAAACAGTTAATTATCTGGCTTATGTGGGTCTTGCTTAAGCATGATTTTTGAAGAAATCACATTAGCCTTGGATCATACAACACATGCTAGGCTATATCTCAGCCTATACAATTAAAACCACAGTATATCTTAGTACAATTTGTAAACCTACCAAATATATGGCAAACAAATGAGAGAATAAAGCTGATAGAATTTAAATTGAGAGTAAAGAAGCCAAAACCTAAAATGTGAACTGGTTGTACCATTCTGTAATATTTATATGTTTTCTTAATTTTAATATAGTTGGATTCCATTTGAATTAAATACTGGGCCACTGTGAGCATCCGCCGTTTAAAAATGCTTTTGGTATTCCAATTATGGATTGGAAAAATCCACAAATTAGGCAAATTAGTCCAGACAAAGGATTTCTAAAAAGAAAACATCATCACTCTGCAATCCAGCATTGTCCAAAGACATTTCTGTGGTCATGGGACCAGCATGACTATATGCCAAGGCGCACAGAATGCTGTTACCTTCCCACTGAAGTGATACCTATTTATCTACTCGCATTTGTATGCTTTCAAACTGCTAGGTGGGCAGGAGCTGGGGCAAGTACAGGAGCTCACCCCATCATGCAGTGCTTGGGTGTCAAACCCAGACTGCCAGCTTTCCAGCCGACAAGCCCAGTGTTTTTAACCACTGAACCATCACACCCCATGAAAGCACACACATATGGATATGCATATACATGATTTATTATCAGCCCAAATCAATCCACTTCAGAATAAAGGCCTCTTCTTCTGCTTTTCAGCTTCTTCACAATACTTTCAAATTAAATTATATCAACTTCCCAGTATTTCTTTGGACATTTACTAGGTTTCTTAAGGTCAGTTCATATGTAATCAAGGATTATTGTTTTCCAGCATTGATATGCTCATCAAGTGATATGGCCAGCCCGTTCCATTTCCATGAGGCAATCTATTTAGCTATGTTATGTACTCTAGTCTTTTGACAGTCCTATATATATATATTTTGTTACCTTATGCTATGTTAAGCATTTGCCATTTCATGCTTTCAACTATACAACTTTTAACTTCTGCATTGTCCAAATTTTACAGCTAAATTTCACCACATCAATTGATTGTTTAAGCAATTCCATCTTCTAGGATTTATATATTGGTTTTGAGCATGAAATTGTCCAAGTGCTCTTCAATCTAGTTCAAAATTTCTTCTATAATATCACCTTCTATGGTAATTTTTTGACTGAAGGGCAGAGAGAGGGAGAGATGATTTGTTAATGCAATGCGTATTTACTTTATCTAATGCCAGCTATGGATTGAACCAGCAGGAAGGAACTTCAAATCTACCTGGCAACAGATCAGGAGTTCAGAGCAAATTAGAAATCAGATAAATTCCTGTGTTTGGCTGTCATAGCCAAGATTTCCTGCTGTGCAAACCTTGGAATTCTAGAAGCCAAAAATATATTGCCGTTCTGATGTATTCTGTTTTATTTTATATTAAAAGGAAGCCAGTAATTATGATGCTTCCTTTTAATTAGATGCCACATTTTAAGAGGTCAATTCAATCCTTGGCAACTCCATTTATTATCTTCACCCATGCAAAAGCCTCTACAGTAATCCCATGTAAAGTAATTTAAGATAACTGCCTTTCCTGGATCTAATCTTGCAATTTATCTATACTCAATCCAGAAATGTGCACTGAAAATAACTTGCTGGTCTTTGACTTTGATTTTATATAAACTAATCTGGCCAATGTGAAATCATACGGGAGGCAGGTGCCTATGGAGTACATAAAGCCATCCATACCCACACAATTCTCTCAACTTCAGTGACTCAGCAGAAGTTTTTCTTCACTACTTTGGTTGTATGATCAAAATTGTCAGAAGTAAATGTTCAGTAACTTCAGATAGTTATGTTTATATAGTTCACCTTTTAATGGTAAGATTTTCAGTATACCCATGCTCACCCAGGCTTATTTTCTGAAAGGATTCATTGAGCTTTTCGACATTTCTGTGGTATAAAGTTTATTTACAGAGACAGAGTGAGAAAGATTGAAATAAGATGAAGGTTTACAGCATTAGCACTTTTCCCCATCAGATTTTTAGGAGAATCATATTACTATTGGATTTCTTGTAGGAAGCAAATTCAGCTCTCTGCCTTATTTTCTCTCCCTGGCAAACAAAGCTTGTAGAGTCCATAGTGCTCTCTGAATTTGGTTGTTTTCTTGCAAACATTTCCTTACCAGACTAAGTACTTTTCAGTGCTAGAAAGGAGTGGAATTTGCTCTGTTTATATATTGTAGCTTGTCCTGTCAGTGTTACTAGGGGTGTTCTTTTCTCCTTAGTATTTCCTTGATTAGGTTATTGTTTACTGCTTGATTATTTGTCCAAATTGGTCCAAATTTACTTAAAATATTTTGGAGGGCTTGAGTTTGTTTGTGTACTATGGTCAGGGTTGGGCTTCAAAAATTTTAGCAAGGGGTTCTCTGCCCGGTTGCTGGGTGGGCGTGGCCATGGTGGGCATCGCCTTGTCGGCCTCCTGCACCATGGGGGAGGGGGCATTTTTGCCCTCCCCAGGCTCTGGAGGCTTTTCTTGAGCCAGGAGGGTGAAAACAGCCTCCGGAGGCCCTCAGGAGGCCAGAAATGGGCCCATTTCTGGCCTTCCCAAACTTCCAGTAGGCCCACTTTTCAACCTCCCAAGCCTCCCTGCGTGCCCTGCACTTCCTACATCCAAAACGGGCCGCATGGGGACTCTTGGGAGGGGAGGGGAGGGGTGGTCGGGCGGGGCCATCCAGGAGTGGGATTTGGGGGTTCTCCGAACTGCACAGAATCTTAGCTAGAGGTTTTCCCGAATCCCTGCGAACCCCCAGCAGCCCACCCCTGACTACGGTGATGCTGATTATAATAGTCTTTAGGTTGTTTGAGATGTTTTTGGTGTATGGCAGTATTAGTCTTTTCATAGCTTGTGTTGATTGTGCAGTAGTGAGTTGAATGGTCAGGTACTTTTTGATAAAGTTGCATGGATATTCATTTTGTTGGAAGATGTGTATATACTTTTTCTGCTCTGGACATCAGAAACTGGAAACAAACTACCCACACAATGAAAAGTCCTCTAGTACCTACTGTCAGAGAACACCCAAACTGATTGTTCAATTTATAGAACTATGGACAAGAATTACTGAGCTGGCAAATATTTTTTTCTAAGAAAAATATTTTAAGAAGGGATACAAAGCATGGGACTAAATATTTCTCATAATGTAGCTTGCAGGGTTACTTTCTCATTCCCCAAAACATATTTTCCCAATTATATATTTGTTGTTATTTGTCACAGTTATCTTTGTCCCTATTCTCTCTCTCTTTGCCCTTTTCCATGAAATAAAATACAACAAAAGGATTGTTGGTGACATAATGTGACCAACCCTCCAACTCATAACATAAATTATGTCATGTAATTGGAGCATTTTTATTTCACACCAGCATCAGAATTCTTCAACCAGCCACCTTTGCAACCTGAATTATATTAATGAACTGAATTACATTAATGATATGTAAATCAAGAAATCTCAAAAGGTATAAACAGAAAAGGCTACATTAATAACAAAAGCTACATGTTGTTAAGAATGAATCTGTTGAATTTTAACTTGTCCCACTCCATATTTATGTAATACTAGCCAGGTTATATAACCTGCCATTAAAATCTTCCAGGTATCCTGATTCAAATTCCAATTATATACTCATTTGCTAGCAATTTAGTTAAGGCCAAAATATACCAGCAGACAAGGACCACAAGCTAAAACAGAGTCTCTGAAAGAAACTTCGTTGTTTTTAACAGTCACTTGGTCGACTGTCGTTGTGAGCCGCCCTGAGTCTTTGGAGATAGGGCGGCATACAAATTTTATTAAATAAATAAATAAATAAATAAATAAATAAATAAATAAATAAATAAATTTCATTCAGGTAAGTTTCTAAGTTGCCATCTCAAGGTTGTCATACAGACACAAACATCATGCAAGACTCAAAGATCAGATGGTTGTTTCCAACAAGGAATCATGGGTCATGGCTGCATCTTAAATCAGGCTGTAGCCAGCTGTCTCTTAATCAAGAGATTTGTTCCCTTGCTTGGCAAGGAGCCTGATAGAATGTCACAACTCTGTTCACCCCTTTATTTGCTGGATACAGGGGCTGGGAGGCCTTACATCATCATCTGATTGTCCCTATTGCTCAGGGACAGGTAGCATAAGAGGATTTTTCACTTTGCATCTCCTGAGGCCGACATTCCACAGGTCCTGCTGAAGTAGCTTCTTCGCCTCAGTCATCATCTGATTCCTGGATCATGACATCTGCCTGAATCCTATTATTAACCCTATTTTACTGCTGCCACAATAAAAAAATACTTTTAGCGTCTCACATAGAAAATAATGTAATACTGTATAAACAAAACTCCATAACAAAACTAAAAGACAATACCAGAATTGCAAGAAAATAAAAGATGCAACAACTCAAAGCACTCTGAAAAAGCTCCTTTTTAGGAGTTTGTGAAAACTAGCAAAGTTGTTCTCTAGATCTATTACTGACCAAATGAGGAGACAGGATAGGTCCCCAAATTTCTCCATATCTATATGAAACTTAAAACACTCATTGTGAAAATACATGCCAGTTATATGGTAACTTGGTTCCCAACTGTATCATATAGAGTTGGGAAATAGAGACTCCTTCAAATAGATCTTCACCTCTCTTTGACCAGATCATGGAACACTGTTGTGCCAGTTTTATAGTGAAGGGAAAGTACATTTCCTATTTATGGGTAATGTGTATTTTTGTAACCTTAACTTTGGTTTTAGGCCTTTAAAATTAGATCAAATAAAGAGATTCCTTCAGAACCCTGTTAGTCATATTTCTTCTCTTTTTTTTAAAGTACCTATTTAAGGCAATTCATGAACCAACACTTAGTTGTTTGTAGCTACTATTTGCATTATTTAGGGTGGAGTATTTTCATGCTTTGGGGATTTGGGTTGTTTGTTTTTTTCCATGTAACCAAAAATAAGAAGGACCATTAATGTCTTGTTTAAACATCAAGTCTTTTAGAGGAGAAAGCTTTTTCATCATCATGCTTTTTCCAAGGCTAGAAATAAGTGATTCTGAAGTACGAAAAACTGTCTTCAAAAGGAAAAGAGTAAAAGTCTTTAGCTGACAACAGGCAAATATTTTCTTTAAAGGAGGACAAATAAGTTCAGATGTAACACAGGTTAAGCGTCCCATTCACACAAATTCTGATTCATTTTAGCAGCTGCACTCATTGCTGTAAATTACAGGCTTCTCAAATAATGAGCTCAATTATTAAATCTTTTTCTGAATATAAAGACATTGTGTCACAATGTCAGTATCTGGAAATTATTAGTAATATGGATTGTTCAGAATAAACCTCTTGTAGATGGAAATAACTGAAGCATTGTAATTGAGTTTTAAAATTCTTTGTGTAAGAAGATTTATAGTTTGTTTCTTGGCAAGACTTCTTTGCAAAATAATTAAGTCTTTGGTTTCTAAATGGAAGCCCTTGGGAAGTTGAAATGAGAAATTAGTAGAACGCATATCACACTGAGCTAATGGTTATGTTCTTTCAAGAAAAATGTTAAGCGATATTTAGGCTTTCCACCCTTTTTAGCTATGTGCATATGTGTATGTCTGTGTATATGAAATCTCTATTCTTGAAAAGAACTTCATACAATGGTGGGTTCTGCCCGGTTCCGCCCGGTTCCACCGAGCTGGTAGCAGTAACGATATGACATCACCGAACCGGTTCTGGCCCCCCCGCCCCCTGCCCCCCCCACCCCCCGCATTATTCTTACCTTTTATTTGGCCCCACCCCCAATCTATTGCTGCCTCCTGAGTCCCAGCTGATGGCTAGAGGGGAAAAAACTGTTTAAACTCTTGCCGCAGGGCTTCAAAGGGCCGCCCTACAGCTGATCAGTGTTAAAAGAAAACAAATGAGTAGACCGGTGCCTGCAAAAATAAATGGGTAGACCAGTGCCTGCAAAAATACATGAGTAGATCGGTGCCTGCAAAAATAAATGGGTAGATCAGTACAGCTCTGCAAGCAGTTAAAAGCCTGGTAGACCAGTACCTCTGCTAAATCCTAAATAACTGTCACATGACCATCAAGCCATGCCCACAAAATAAGCCACGCCCACAAAACCGGTAGTAAAAAATTTTAGAACCCACCCGACTTCATAGTAATGCAAATCAAAATATGCTCCAGAAAAGACCTCCAAAGTCCTTTCCAACTCTGTTATTCTGTTATGTCAAGCTAAAGATTCCTAGAATACTAGAACCTACAGTCTGAGTTCTACAGATTTCCCTTTTTGCAAATTAAATAAATAAAAATTCCATACATCTTTACTAATATGTGAGTCTGATCACTGGCCAAAAGCTGCTTCCTTTTTGCCAAACCACACTTTGCCTTTTATGGATGATGGTCTTTGCTTAGTTTACTGAAGATTTGCTACCTCTTATCTACAAAACTCACTAAAGATCTATCTTAATATAGAGCTGCTTATATTCAGAGAAAGGAAAAAGATCTATCAAATTTGAAATCAGTTTTATAATTTCAGCTGTAGTGGTTCCAACCCAAAATACAGTGTGTAACACAAAGTTCAGAAATGTGTTTATTAAACACCAAATTAGGAGCACCCAAACTGAACATGTAACCTAAGACTTACGAGATGGGGGTGGGGGGGGAGAAACTGTAGCGTGTGTTCCATGGAAGCAAACCCACTCTTTAAATTTCCATTTCCTCCTATTTGAAAGGAGCCAAAGTATACATCTGTAGTCTAGATACTTTCGCTTTTCATTTATAACCTAATTAAGTTTCCCCCCTCCAAAAAAAAGTTAATGGAATTGAAGGGGAAAACATTGCTGGTGACCTAGGAAATAAAGCCATGAGCAACATATGAACTTAATTTCCTGAGCCACAGATAGGGCTGATCTTTCATTGTCTTCTGCCTTGATTTTTTTCAGTACTCAGTATTTTTTTTTTTTAATACTCAGTTTTAAAGTGAGCTTTTGGCCTCTACTTTTTGGGAATTTTCCCAAAATTGGGAATTTTCCTTTCCCAACTCTGAAATATGGGCACTTCTATCCAAGCTCTTCACTTCAGCACAAAGATGTCCCATCATTCATGCACTGTTCATCAGCAGTTGAATGGTATAGGTTCTCCTGCTTGAGCAGGGGGCTGGACTAGAAGACCTCCAAGGTCCCTTCCGGCTCTGTTCTAGTCTAGTCTGGTCTAGTCTAGTCTAGTTAGTCTAGTCTAGTCTAGTCTAGTCTAGTCTATTCCTTATTCTGAAGCATGTTATGGAGGTAGAGTCAGCAGTGCAGAGCACACCTGTGTGTGTGGCATAAGGCACATTGTGTGCAACAGTCAGCTTTGGCTCCTTTAGCCACAGATCTACCAAGCTGTCTGGATTCAGCCTTGCCTTGCCTGTTAATTAGAAGGCAAGCAATCTATGAACTGAGTGAGGATTTAAATGGGTATATACAGGTAGTCCTCGACTTACAACAGTTCGTTCAGTGACCGTTCGAAGTTACAATGGCACTGAAAAAAGTGACTTATGACCGTTTTTCAAACTTACAACTGTTGCAGCATCCCCTAGGACCATGATGGCAAACCTATGGCGTGTGTGTCACAGGTGGCACACAGCGCCCTCTCTGTGAGCACGTGAGCTGTTGCCCCACTTCTGCTCTGCCGCGCATGTGCGCGCACCTCCCACCAGCCAGCTGGTTATCAGGTCTCTGTCGCGCATGCATGGGGGGGCGGGGCACATGAGGGTTGGGTGTGCATGCATGCGCGGGGCAGGGGGCTGTATGTGCATGTGCAGGGGGCTGCACACACATGCGGGGGGCCACGTGCACATGAATGGGCCAGGGCGTGGGCAGAGGGGCCACACACATATTGCATTTTGGGACCATGAGCGCTTTGGGCACTCGGTTCGGAAAAGGCTAGCCATCACTGCCCTAGGGTCGCATGATCAAAATTCAGATGCTTGGCAACTGGTTCATATTTATGACAGTTGCAGTGTCCCGGGATCATGTTATCCCCTTGTGCGACCTTCTGACAAGCAAAGTCAATGGGGAAACCAGATTCACTTAACAACCGGGTTACTAATTTAACAACTGCAGTGATTCATTTAACAAATTTGGCAAGAAAAGTTGTAAAAGCGTGGGAGGACCCCTTGGAGGGTAAAGCCGAGGATTTTGCTCAGTATCTGTATGACAAAATCACTCAGATTCGGGACGATCTGGACTCCGGCTGGGTAGTCTCAGGGGGAGGGACTGGGGCAGGTCTTGAGAATGTTATCTGGGATGAGTTTGATCCTGTGACCCCTGAGGACGTGGACAGGATTCTGGGCAGACTGAACGCGACCACTTGTTTATTGGACCCGTGTCCTTCCTGGTTAGTGCTGGCTTCCCAGGAAGTGACATGAGGCTGGCTCCAGGGGATTATAAATGCTTCGTTGGGTGAGGGTGACTTTCCCGCCGCCTTGAAAGAGGCGGTGGTGAGGCCTCTCCTCAAGAAGCCCTCCCTGGACCCGGCAATGTTGGTAAACTATCATCCGGTCTCCAACCTTCGCTTTGTGGCGAAGGTTGTTGAGAGTGTGGCTGCGCAACAGCTCCTCCAGCACCTGGATGAAGCGACGTATCTGGATCCGTTCCAGTTGGGCTTCAGGCCTGGGTACAGCACGGAAACGGCATTGGTCGCGTTGGTAGATGATCTCTGGAGGGCTAGGGACAGGGGGTGCTCCTCTGTCCTGGTCGTGTTAGATCTCTCAGCGGCTTTTGATACCATCGACCATGGTATCATGCTGCACCGGTTGGAAGAGTTACGGGTGGGAGGCACTGTGTTGCAGTGGTTCTCCTCCTTTCTCTCTGACCAGTCGCAGTCTGTGTTGACAGTGGGGCAGAGGTCGACCCCGAGGCCCCTCATATGTGTGGTGCCACAAGGGTCGGTCCTCTCACCCCTCCTGTTCAACATTTATGTGAAGCCGCTGGGCGAGATCATCCGTGGTTTCGGTCACTCATGCCCTCGTCACCTCCCGCCTGGACTATTGTAACGCTCTCTACATGGGGCTCCCCTTGAGGAGCACCCAGAGGCTCCAACTAGCGCAGAGTGCGGCCGCACAGGTGGTAATGGGAGCAACATGGCGCTCCCATGTAACACCCCTCCTGCACGAGCTGCACTGGCTCCCAGTGGTCTACCGGGTGCGCTTCAAGGTTTTGGTCACCACCTTTAAAGCACTCCATGGCTCAGGACCTGGGTACTTGCGGGACTGCCTACTACCACCAATAGCCTCCCACTGGCCGGTACGCTCTCATAGAGAGGGGCTCCTCCGGGTGCCGTCGGCCAAACAATGTTGACTGGCGGCCCCCAGGGGGAGAGCCTTCTCTGTGGGGGCACCTACTATCTGGAACGAGCTCCCCCTGGAGATATGGAGGATCCCGGATCTGCGCACCTTCCGCCGCGCTCTAAAGACCTTTTTATTTCACCAGGCGGGCCTGGCCTAACTTTCTCCCTCTTTTTAAAATAATTTTAAATAATATTTTAATATTATTTTATGTTTTAATATTTTAATATGTTTAATATTTTTTAATCCTCAAAGTTTAAATCTGTTTTAAATTGACTGGGGTTTTAATCTGTCTGGGCCAAACTATTTAATTCGATTTTATTTCTGCTTTTTAAAATTTTGTATGTATGTATTTTATTTTTGGCTGTTCACCGCCCTGAGTCCTTCGGGAGTAGGGCGGTATACAAATCAAATAAAAGTAAAGTAAAGTAAAAAGTAAAATGGGGCAAAATTCACTTAACAAATTTCTCACTTAATGACATAAATTTTGGGCTCAGTTGTGGTCGTACGTTGAGGACTACCTGTATAATAATAAAATGCTGAGGGCTTCTAGGTACATCCAAAGTTGTGGTGCAAAGTACCCCAATGGCATTCCTGAACTCTAACTTATTCAAGATGTGAGATGTAAGAAGTACAATATGTATATTTTCCTCAAATCCGCAACATTTCTCTGCAGTTACTTCTTTTACGTGAGGTTGTATAAAGGAAAAAACATACTGTACACAAACTGATTTCACGCAAACATAACTGACCCTCAGCAGACAAGGATCAGATACAATTATGCTTGTATCTATTTGGACCTCAGCAGATCAGCACAGAATGCTTTTATTTGGATGCTGATATCTGCAGAAAAAAACAACAACACAGATACGGGAAGTTACAAAAGGCATAGTGAGACCATCCATTTCCTTTGCTTGTTTGTTTGTTTGAACTCTTGGGGTCATTTGGCTCAAAAATATAGGAAAGGGTTCAAAGAAATATTCAAATAGAGACAACATAATATTTTAACATTTTCTGGATATGAAATGTGCAATCCTTTTAATCCCAGCCTCCTGGATTATTAGATAGCACCCCTGACAGTACTTAATACTGTCACTTTTATTTGGCAAAAATGCCACACATTAATAAAGTTGGAGGATCAAATTTTAACAATACGCAATCACTCCTATTCTCAAGCATAGACTTGAAAACACACACACACACACACACACACACACATACACACACACACACTTCAATCCTAAAAAATCTGTAATCCAGAGAATATAAGGGTTCTGTTCTTTCACACACTCTTCTTATTTGGTCATTGTGTGAGACACGACTGTGTTCACATAGTATTTAGAAGCAACATGCTTATTCCTTGGTTATAACATTGCAGTCGGGTCAAATACCAATACCAATACCACTTACTTATATACCGCTTCATAATGCTTTACAGCCCTCTTTACAAAATCAGCATATTGCCCTCAACAATCTAGGTCCTCATTTTACCAATCTTGGAAGGATGGGAAGCTGAGTCAACCTTGAGTCGGTCAGGATCAAGCTGATGGCAGGCAGCAGAATTAGCCTGCAATTCTGCATTCTAACCACTGCATCACCATGGCTCCTACCGTATTTCCCCCAAAATAAGACCAGATCTTATATTAATTTTTGCTCCAAAAGACACATTACGGCTTATTTTCCAGTTAGGTCTTATTTTGGGGGAAATACTGTACTAAACGCCTTCGTCTGCTGACAATCTTAACTGAGGCTTATTTTGGGGTAGGGCTTATATTACGAGTATCCTGAAAAATCATGCTAGGGTTTATTTTCCGGTTTGGTCTTATTTTTGGGGAAACAGGGTATCTTTCCAAAGAAAGGGAAACCATGAGAGTCTGCCCTTACTGGAAGTTTCAGAGGATTAGATTAGCTAAATTCCAATCATTGTGATGTAATACTTCCAAATAGCAAAGAAAATTACTGGAAAGAGTAATCAAGGAGCTTCTAGGCTATGTAATAACTTCCGTCTTTCCTAAAAAAAACCATGCATTGGGAAGGGTCATTTTGGCCAGGAAACCCAAGTCAACTTCCTTCTGAGTGCAGTAATCCAAATTAAAGAATTCCTGAGATGTGATTACCCTGTTTCCAACTGTTTTTGGCTTGCCAAGAAAGCTATGTGTAAATGCAGCAAGTTTTTTTTTTTTTAACTCTATATTACTGTAGATAGATAAATGGGCTTCAGATTTTATCTTCCTTTCTCAATCTGATGATTTCCAGAGGAATTCAGACTTCCATGATACATGCCAGCATTTAGAATTCTGGAAGTTAAAATCCCAACACAGTTGGAGGCCACCAGTTTCAGGATTAATGGGTTACATCCTTGACTGATAACAAAATATATTGTCACCCTGCTTTAACAATCACAGGGGGGAAAAAAACCATTCAGAATGTCAAATGATTTTATATTAATAAATTTAGACTATACATTTGCCTCTGCACGAATCTGTAGGAATCAAACTACAGTCAAGCATTCCACTCTTTTCCATTTTTATTTATTTCATAAATAAATATTCCATACTTATTTGGACTACCAATAATAAGTGAACTTAAAGGGGGAACAAGGGGATCAGTATTCCAGAAGAAAGAAAATTGAATCAAAAGTTTTGACACAAATAAAGTTGTTCTCCAACGAATGTTTCCTAGAGCCTCTAGATGACTTCTCCGCCCTCAGATGATGTCAACAGCAAACTGCCTCTTTAAAGTCATGTATCAACTTATTAAATGGGCTGCAGTATTCCAACAATAACTTTAGAATTCAAATTGTGTAACTGGCATAAAAAATAATGATGCCATCTAGTTAAGTACAGCTTCTGTTGATCACATAGGCAGTTTTCTTGAGGTTTTTTTTTTTTTTTTTTTGTGGTCCTTCGCCCACATATTTGACCAATCCTGCTTAACTTCCTAGCCCAGGCGTGTCAAACTCGCAGTGTCACGTTGTCATCATGTGATGTATCGCAACTTTCCCCCCCTTTGCTAAACTAGTGCGTAACGCATTGGACCCAGGACGCGAGGTTGACACCCTTATCCTAACCCAAGAAGTTTCCAGCTTGAATCCAAGTGGTCATAAGATACCATATTTACTAAAAGACTAACTGTTGGTCCTTGTGACCGCTAGATATTCTGCCATTTCAGCTCTGTCTTTTTGGGGCAGGTTAGTCCATTTCCATATGAAGTCCTCTTTTATTTTGTATGAATGCAAAGTGAAACCCCAGCACTTTGCTTTTAAATTTACTGTAAATATTTTTTAAATAAAGTTAGATGCAGCAAGAAGCTTCATAGCGTCAAGCTTAGTTGCACTAAGGTATCAATTTTGTCTATCCAAATGCAGCTTACCATGCTTTTCTATTTTTGTTTTTAAACATTCAGTAAGTACTCCTTATTGCACAATACAAGTTGGTAAGTTGGCTCCAACAAGATCACAGTCTAAAACACTGAGAAACAAAAAAAAAAGAAAGAACTGGAGACATATTTGTTTAATCAAGAAGAGAAATGTGATTATTTTATTTACATGTTTAAGTTTAATGATAGAAGAGCTTCCAGTTTTATAATATAGAAAGTTAATAGCACACCATATCACACACTATGTTAAAATTATAGGCAGTTTGTCACTGATTGGGGAGGGGGGTGTTAGCAGCATCTAAAGTATATATTTCTACAATTCCATAATATATTTACAGTGGTAAAAGTTAAAAATGGCAGCAGAGTTGCTTTCTTTTCCACATAGACATTCTATATCTCCAGCAGCTGCACAAACAGGCAGAAGCAACATGGGTCCACTCCATGCCAGAAAAATGTTTGTTCATTTCTCTTTGTCATGCAGTTCTCAAAGAGCACCCTTCCCTGTAAAGACAGGGACAAGCAAACAATGCTTGGTAAAGAAGCAATCCGGATAAGATCCAATAAGCCTTTCTGGTCCTAAACATAGAGCTACTAGATCTGGCACTGCAAATGTCAGGCAATCATTAAATGGCACCGAAGCAATAAAACCCCCTAACTTTTACTCCCCTCATCCCATTCCAACATTTACTCTTTAATGCTATCTAGCAGTTATCCTGATTTTTGCAGGCTGCATCTCATATTTACCTAAATCTGCAAACTGCTACCACATACCCACACTGGTGTCTTTTCAACCACATACAAAACCAAACAAAGTCAGACAGAACTTCATTTTGTACTTTCCAGATGATATGAATGAATACAGTTATTATCTCCAGCTTGAGGATGATATGGATTGTAATGTTAAAAAACGCCAGGCAAAATTGAGATAACTTCATTTTTTAAAATTTCTGTATCTTTATGAATCTCAGAAAAGGTGATATACATAAATTAACCCAGTAACATGCAATACATATAAATAACACTTTTAAAAGCCTCGACCAAAAGGAATCATAATACAGATTTCAGAAGGAATAGTAGAGTCTGGTTGGGCTATGTTAAGGCTTTAGTGCAAGGGTAAAAAGGAAAATACTCAAATTACACCAAAAAAACCCAACCCCAAACGATATTGTGCAATATTAGGGAAGGGCATTTAAAAACTTAGACAAAGAAAGAGGGAGGGGGAGAGACAGAACAGTAAACCCTCTCCCACATTCTTACATCATGCATATCTCCCAGGCACAGGGTTTTTAAGAGAGCTTTCTTCCCGCTTTAGATACATATTACTGGAACATATATTTCTCAGACATCAGGGTCTTAAACCATTTAAGACCATAAAAATTATGATGAAAACTCTGAAACCTGACCTGTAGCATATAGGTAGTTCCTTTAGGATGTTTGAAGCAGCTGCATTCTGCACCAGTTGCAGCTTCCAGCCAACTGCAAGGCATACTGCAGTAGTTGTCAGACTTCGTGCTATTGAGACTGTTGGAAGAAAAATCCAGATCCAGTTCTAAACTGGGAATAAAATGGAGGCTGATTGGAAAGAAAGATTCTGTTTATTGGTGAACAGAACCAACACACATACAGCATGCAGTTCTGGGACAGCTGACAAAATGGAGTTGAGAGTGGAAGGGTTTTTATACTTTATTTGGGCTTTGCATTTGAGCTTCCTGTTTCTGTGCAAGAACATGTCCTTTAATATTCTAATTGCTGTTGTCAGATTCCTATGGGGCGGGCTCTATAGGCAGAAGGGGGAATGCAAATCCTAGGTGTTTGTCTGAGTTAATCTTGTCAACCTAATTGCTTATTCTGTCTGGTCCAGTTTTTCTGAATAGATTACCAAATCTGCATTTCTAAAAGCTGTCCCTTCAGTTTCTGCTTGGGGCAGGGAGACTGGTGCTGGTTTCTGCCTCCCTTAAGATTTTTTTTTTCATCCGTCCTTTAGGGGAAATATTCTATCCTGCCTTTTTAATATTCCCCAAAATATTTCATTCTCTAGGAGGGTGGGTGGGCGTTGACTTTCTATAAAACCCAGCCAGGAAAGGTTGCATCTGACAGTTGGGCACAGCTGGCCAAATGTACTTTGGGCCACCAAGATCTCTTGTGTCTCGCATGACAGAGGCAATCTTTGAGACATTTATTGAACCTCGTGCAATATGTGTTAAGGAATATGCGCAGAGTAACCCTTGAGTAGCAAGATTGTGCACATGAGAAATGACTGAAAGTGATTGTGAATAAGCACTGTTAATACAGACATACTGAGTTGTGATATTCTTTTACTTTTAGGAAAAAGTAAAGCAAAGTCCAATAAACAATCCAGGTCATACCCAGAGAAAGATAGTTAAATTGTCAATCCAGGGATATTCCAAGAACAAAGTCTTCTTAGCAGTTGTTGTAGTCATATGCAATAAAACAGTTCTTTTTGGAGTTGCAAACAGGAACAAGTACAGCAGTAAAACAATCAGTAAAACAGTAGAAAACAAGTAGCAGTGACCAAGCAGTGATCATGCAGAGAGAACAGGCAGAGAGGAGCAGAGGTAGCAATAATAATGTAATAAGAAAAATAAGCCATGATTCAAGCTTCCTCTTAAATACATTGGTAGCCAATCAGAATACAGTATGATGCAATACAGCATTACAGTCTTAAAGCTATACATTACATTTTGACTGCAAACAGTCAAAACCATATATATGGTTTATATATATTGCCAACCCAACCAATTAGGCAATAGCCATTCCCTAACATAATATGTATGGAATCCTATGACAATATCTGTTCTAAATTCCATAGTTTATATTGTACTTCTAATACTAGTGGGATCAGAGCCTCAAATTGAACTGGATTTAAGTGAGAATCAACCCATAACATTTCCAGGTTGGAGGGTAGATGTTCAGTTCCACAACAGAGATTCAAATTAGTATCCCCCACCCACCTCTGCTGTATTAATTCCTGCCTGCGAAAGATATTTCCATGAAGGTCTTTATGCCAATTCAAAAGCAACTCTGGATTTCTTGTGATCCCATTTTAGCTGAGTTTAGTCTAAGCCTATTTCTGGTCTAGCTATGTTTTAATCAAAACAGTGATGACGATGCAATTTTCAACAGGGAGATTTTGGAGAGGCTATGGGTATTTTTCTGCTGGAAGGATCTCTTGCCTTATCTTTCCTCCTCCTTTCTGAGTTTCAGCCCTCTTAGCAAGTCCATATTTTTACATAAAAGGGTGAAATTGACAAGAAGCCATTTTGTTTCTCTGTCTTTTCTTTTTCCCCTTTCCTTTTGGAATGGAGGTGGGAGAATTGATTTTGGTTGCAAAATCAAAATCAACCAGTGCAATCAAGTTGGTGGCAGCATAGAAGTGCAGTTCCTGTTTTGCAACATAAACATTGTGCAATTGTTTTAGAATGTACTAAGGACATTCTGTGCTATCCTTCCATTTTAAGGTGATCTCTAGTAGAGGAGGAATGGTGGCTTGATAGGCAGCTTCACACCATTACAAGCATCAGATTGATTTATATATTTTGCAAACAGGAAAATGCACAGAGTATATGTTTTAAAACATGAAAGAGCAAACAATAATGTATTTCATTTCCTTTTTCTGTGGAATGATGACAGGGATTGGAAGAGGGGCATTGCTTCAAAACTTGCAGCAGCTTTGATATGGGGTGGTATCTAGAACAAATCACAATCATGGAAAAATAGCAAACATGTATTACAATAATTGAGTTGCCATTTGTCTTCCTATTCTGCCCCTCTATGTGCTTTTAGCATTCTCAGATTGATAGGAATGAGGATAATTAATATGTTTATTTCAAATTGCTTTGGAGGAATTGAGGAATGGTCAAGGCTAAGATTCTGTTTCTCTGAAAGGACTGAGCATTGTGCACAGAAATGTCTTACAACTCCTATCCCTCAGGTTTTTTTAAATGCATTCCCTCCCCAGGGCATTTCACCCAGCAAAATGACAGTAATTCCTAGTAATCCCTGACTGACTGCACTATTTTTCATTTTTCTGTTTTGGCTCTTTATCAATCATAGGTGAAAATTGAGAACCAGCATGATTTCCAAGACATTGTAAGTGTGGTAGCCATGGCCAAAACGTATGTCACGACAGAGACTTTTGTTGACTCCAAATACGACATCCGAATCCAGAAAATTGGCAACAATTACAAAGCTTACATGTGAGTCTTTTTTTACCAATATTGTGACTATGTTGAAGAGACTATGTTGAAGAGATTTTGTTTTCAATTGAAAACAAAAGTAGTAACCAAAGAAATGTTAGAATTCTAAACACACATTACATTCTAAATATTGCATTCGTCTCTTGTTTTAAAGGCTAGCCAAGAAAAATAATGTATGTTAAATGAAAAGAGAAATAATAACTTTGATATAATGCATTCCCTTCTGGTGAGGCTTTAGGCAGCTGCCAAACATATTGTCTTAACAGGATTCTGAATCACAAGTTAAAGAAATGCACACATGTTGCGGTTGCTTTGCTGTTCAGCAGCACATAGAATAAAAAAGACATGTTGGAAGGTCTATTAAAAGAAGGATTAGGCAACCAACAGTGGATTTGGTGTTCTCCAGATGTGAGAGATGCAACTCTAGAATTGCAGCCTCTTTTGTAATGGGTAGTGACTAATAATTAAGACTAGGAACTCAAAAATAACAGGAAAAGCAAAATTCACAACCCATTTAACCACAACTAATCCATGTTATAATTATATCATTCTTAGAACATACTCCCAAATGCTATTGTTTGTTCAATTGTTCACAATATAATATTTTCTGAAATGTATTGTGTTACAAAAAACATTTGTCAAGTAGAATGTAAGACATTTTGTCATCAGTAGCATATCAGAAAATTTTTGTAAATTCATTTGACAAGTACAAGAAAAAGAGAGAGGGAGAGGAAAGGAAGGAAGGAAGGAAGGAAGGAAGGAAGGAAGGAAGGAAGGAAGGAAGGAAGGAAGGAAGGAGAATGAAACTATTTTACATGATTTACCAATATCAGCATAAGTGGCTAAGTGACATAAATGAAGTAAAAAGGTACACATTTTTATTTCTTTGAAAAAATGCATTTTTATCTTTTATTAATATTTTTAAAAAACCGAATAGACAAAAAAGAAAAAATTAGAGCAAACATTGAATTGGTAGTTGGACAGAGAGATTGCAAAATTGTGCAGTTGGTGCTCAGTATATTGTTGATAATGGATAAAAAGCAAAATGTACTGAGTTGTTTTTGACAAAAAGGAAAAGAAATATAAGTTTCTTTTTAAATATCTGAGTTGAATGCCAATATCTCCACTATTTATTATTTAAAGATAAATCACCCAAGAGAAAAGAGAGGGGAAAAAAGAGTGGAGAGGAAATCTGCTAAAAGCATTATTGAGTAAATATTTAGTTTCCAACTTCCCATTTGTATCCTGACTGATATTCAATATTTATACAATTCAAATTTTTATGTATTTCTAACTTCAATTCTTTAATTAATTATTTTCCCCTTAAAATGTACTCTAATATTTACATTTGCCTTGCTATGTAATATATAATATTCATGGAAACTATTTCGCTTGAATTTAGTCAAACTTCAGTTGTGAATATACGCTGCTAATTTTACCACTGTTGATTATGCTTCCCATTCTGATATCATCAGGAATATATCTCTTTGCCAATGTTGTATTTAACCTCTCCTTGAAGCCAGGAGAGCATGCATCTTAGTAAATTGTGATTTCTGTGTGTGATATAAAATGTATATAGACATCATGTAATGATCTAAATTTCAGTTTAAGTGATGCCATCTTTTCTGAGGGCAGAAGAGATGCTAACTTACAAAAGTTAAGACTGCACAAGGAGGAGACATCAGCCAAAATTGTAATGTAGATTCAGCTCTTGATCTGAAATGATTTTTTAAAAGTCCAGAAAGATCAGCACTTCCTTAGCCTGTCAATATTCAGTTTCCTGTATATTGTCAGTTATTTGAAGGAACTTCTCCATATATTTTGCTTAGCCTTTGCTGTAAGAATTAAACCACATTGTGTTGGTCTTACCCAAGCATCATTCAAAATGTCATTAAATGTATTTGATAGCTAGTTCTTTTCCAGCATGTGGAAAAAAATATTTGTAACAAGTGATGTGCTCAAAGCTGGTACTGTGACTGATACTGAAATTAAAATTCTGAATATTAGTTTCAAAATGTTCTACTTTTCAGCAGACAACTATGTTCTCGTACCCTTCTGATGATGCACATCAAGAGCCTGTGAAAGCTGGCATTTATAGTTACAGTATCTGATCAGTTGGGCAGTTGGGCAATTTTTTGGATGCTACACTCTAAATGTAATTTCAGAAGATCAAGTCTGCCAGCGGCACTACCAGCAAGCACAGGCATTAATAATAACCAGTTACAAGAAAAAAAGACTTGAGTCCTTTAATACCACTTCAGGAATCAGTAGGAGAAAGCCAGTGGGTGGTTTTTAGTGCCATTCAATCTCCGTCAGAAGAGATAGCTGTATTTCTATCACAATAGGAAGTAGACCTCAATGAAAGCCACTGGTTTAGCTTTTTATCCTATCATCTCCCTTTTCGTTAAGACCAATTCTAAAGCTCACTGATTTCTGTGGGAAGCTTTTGCTTGGCTTTTCTGGCATAGAGCTTCATGAGCAGTTTAAATTCTACACTACAGTGGGCAAGGTTAATTATTCCACAGCCTTTTCACAGACGTTTCTACTGTACAATGCCTGGCGTACCCTGCAAAAGAGTTCATAAGGCTGATATAAGAACACCCAACAAGGATTTGGATGAAGATGTAACTATGTGGGAGGTTGCCAGCATTTAGAGGGCCATTTCCAGCTTATGGATGGTGTTACACATTGACTGAATCATCAGCAACAGTTAAAAGCTTCGAAGACAGCAGGGCTCTGAAAGGATTTTGTGCCAACTCCGTCTGTCCTGCTTCCCTCATTTCTTCCCTCCTTTGTTCAGTTTGGAGAGGAATTACAATGTTTGGGAGCATCGATTGTGCTCATATGGCTTGTTTGTTTTTCCCAGGAGGACATCAATCTCTGGAAACTGGAAAGCAAACACAGGTTCTGCCATGTTGGAACAGATCGCCATGACTGAGAGGTAATAAATAGAAAGAGCTACTATTACTAACATACAACCTTTGGGGTTCATCGGATAGGCTTAAAACTGCATTAAGTTATTATCTCAAACAGCCAGCAGGAGTGCAGAAACCCAATTTGCATTCTTGAACATTAAAACATGGCACCTGCTGCTTTCTGCTTCTCCTCCTCATTTAACTGCTCAACTCTAGTGTTGCTTTCTTTCTCTGGAGCAAGAGAGCACAGTGGGGTGATATCTCCGATTCATCCTAGATCAGAGGTCTCCAACCTTGGCAACTTTAAGCCTGGCGGACTTCAACTCCCAGCAAAGCTGGCTGGGGTATTCTGGGAGTTGAAGTCCGCCAGGCTTAAAGTTGCCAAGGTTGGAGACTCCTGTCCTAGACAGTCATGCCAAGAAGGCAGAGTGAGAAGCAGGCTGAAAGGAGAATATGCCTGAGCTTTTCCATTTCCAGTCAAGGCAGGTTTCCTATACCAACATTTTCTGCACAGAACTATTCAACCTACAATCAGGTTGTTATGTGAGTTTACTACATTGCTGTTGTGTATTTTATTACACATTATGGCAAAATAACGGAGCACCTATTTGCACACAGAAGGTCCTAGGCTAAACTTGACTGTCTTAAAATAGGTTTAGAAGACCTCTGTGTGTATACTTGCCTAACAGTGTATATAACATTGAATGCAACAGGCCAACCTAAGGCAATGTCTTCTGTACACGTTCAAATGCAAGTCTGTAAAATATGATATATAATCCTAATTAACTTGAAATGTGTAATAGTTTTTGAAATGTGTTATATTAATATACTTTTAAATACTCCTTTATGAAATATGTGAGACACATGAATCTCTCTGTGTTCAGCTAAATCTTGGTAACCCACATATGAATGCAAAAGTGATTGATCAGCCTTTTATTGACCCCTTATGATGCAATGTTAGCTCTGTAGCTGAATTTTAAATAAATCCTACAAAGAATCCTGGCATAAATCAATTTGAATGTTTTGCTTCCTACAGATCCTAGGCAGGACTGATGCTAGCTAGAATGAATTCAATAAAGGAGAATATTTGTAGCTCAGGGTTGAAATGAGGGGTCCTTGGTGCTCTCTGAGCTTGCTTGTTTTCTTGTAAACATTTCATTACTCTAACTAGGTATCATCATCAGTGCTAATAAGGAGTGCTGTTTGCTGTCAGTTTATATTCTGGTGTCTTGCTTGTCAGTGTGGCTGGGGGTGGTCTTAAAGAATCTTTGGTTGGACTGTTTACTGATGGCTCTTTGGCAGTTTCTTCATTGGGGTATTGCTTACTTGATTGTTGGTCTGAAGTTAACCTTGGAGTTAATCCAGTGGTAAAATCCAAAAAAATTTTTACTGGTTTTTTTACTCGTTCGGTGGGCGTGGCTTGGTGGGCATGGTGTAGTGTAACTTGGTGTGCATGGCAAGGGAAGGATACTGCAAAATCTCCATTCCCACCCCACTCTGGGGCCAGCCAGAGGTGGTATTTGCCAGTTCTCCGAACTGTTCAAAATTTCCGCTACCAGTTCTCCAGAACCTGTCAGAACCTGCTGGATTTCACCCCCGAGTTAATCTATGCTGATCTGGGTGCTGGTTACTGGTGGAGAGGTGCTGGAGTCTTTCTCTTTTGGGCTGAATGAATTCAGTTAGCATTCTCTTGTTCTCCACCTCCCCCAAATGTTGTGGTGGAATAGATTATGGAACAATTTGAACATCTCTTTTGTTTTTTAAAAAAACTATTTGAACAGATTCCTATTCAGCACTTCTTGGATGGCCTCATGACCATGCGACTTTCTTTTAGGTTGCACTGAAGTATTCAGGATGGGCTTAGTATGCCCAACTACTATTGCATTCGAAGCTTGTTTGAGACTGTTGAATTATTTCCTATCTACACTTACCCTAAAAAGTTGTGTGCTGTCTTTCCAACATCTTCGTGTTCATTCTTTCATGAGGAGCCACTTTGTCCCTTTCCTCCAGCCCTAGATTTCCATGAAGTTCCTTGTGAATTAGCATGGGCAACCTGTTTGATTCATGAGGTTAATCCGCAATGTCAACAGCACATTCCTAGTACCCTTCTCCTCACACAAACCCAGTGTGGGAAAGAATTAGCTCACCAATGATAATTTATTCTAATTTTAGAGTTTCTCTTCAAGAAAGGTATTCAGATTTTCACCTTTGTCCCCATTGTTTCTGCCTTTCCCTAATGCTTTGTCACCTCGCTCTAGAAGTGCAGTGGTGACTACAAAGGCAACACTGTTAGGATGATGTCAGTCAGAAATCAGTATGAGCCATTTCTCCATTAGAGACAGATTTCCACCATATGAGGGCATTCCCAAGGTATTTCAGAACAGAAACATGGTCTGCAATATCTCAAGTTTTTTCAAACTTCTGAAAGCCCCCAGAATGAGGGGGGGGGGAAACTACAGCCAAAGTTTTTATAACTTGTATTTAGAGTTAATATAACTAATTTTTCTCCCACCAAATTGGGTGAAAGAAAAGAACATTTAAGAAAAAAAAGAAGTACCACAAATATTTCTGCTATCCATTGTTTGGTCAGAGTGAGCGAGTATGCAGCTTTGGATAATGGCGTTCATTTGCCATCAGATTCTTTGCATTTTTACAATCAAATAACTCTTTGCTCCCTTTTAATGATTCACAAGGTAAGCTATCTAAGTTATCTACTTCATTAGGCTTAATAGGTAGGGCTGGCCCTAATAAGAGGTGGTGTGTTGTTGTTTTTTACTTTAATTGACTATAAACTACAGACAATGTATTTAGCAAGTGCTGCTACTTATGCAGAAATATCTGCATAAGTATCTACCAGAATTCCAACTTCATGCCAGCTGTGGAGGTCTGATATAGGTCCTCCTATCAGTCCAAGTATTCCAGCTGGCAGGGTCCAGGAGAAGAGTGTTATCTGCCATTGCATCTGCCCTTCCGAACATCTTGCTCCCCAAGTGAGGTCCAACCCTCCTGACCTTCCATAAGAGCCTAAAGACCTGACTTTGCCAGTAAGCTTGGGGCTCCAATGAAGAAGCATCACAGTGGAGGTGGTTGATCAATTAATAAAGACCCCACTTCCCCTCCATTCTATCTTTTAATTGGGCTGCAATATTTGGCTCTTCATTGTATTTTATTTATGCCTTTTTAGCTTTGTATAGCTGCCCAAAGTTACCCTGAGATAATAAATTTTACAAATAAATAAATAATAAAAATACCTAAGACTACAAATCTTATCCTGGTTTACATCTATTCGGCTTAGATTCAGGAAAGCAGCAGACTATATAGATCCCTTTTAAACCCTTATAAAAGATGAAAATAAGGAAATACCCCTAAATACAGAAAGGATGAAATACAGAATACCTTTTTTGTTTTTTAGGCCTTCCATGTACTAGATATTTTCACATGGCTTCAGAAAGCTCATATGCAGCTTTCCAAAGCAATATGTTCGTGTCACTTCTATAAGTGACTGACAACTTAGACATAAAAGCTAAAGGCAACATAACAAACTGCAATAGAATGCAAAATAAAGAAAGCAAAGGAATAAAAACAGTTGGCAGCAGCATAGTAATTAAATTGCACTGAAATCAAATGAAATGGGGATCATCTTTGACCCTGCTTTGACAGACATGTCCATGTGCTTTTCTTGGAAATGATACAGAAGTAGTTTTCCAGTGTATTCTGGATCTTTTATTATTATTATTTTCCAGTCTTGCTTACAATTCAGGAATTGTGGACTCTCACCCAATTCTAATTAAGTGTAATTAGAATTAGAATGAATTAGCATTAATTAAGCTAACGTTGCCTAGGTGCTATCATCCAGCAGAGCAAAAGCATTTTGCTTATGGTTACAATCAACAAAGTTTTTAGGGGCTAGGAAGACAGAGTTCCACAACCAATGATACCCAAGTGTTATCACTGCTCTTTTAATCACTGTCATCTAATTGTCCAATGTGGGCAACAAGGAATTAAAGTCATTTGCCTCTATGATCCTTTTCACTTTGGGCAGTGATTGACATAAGGAGAACAAGCAACCATGGGTGGAAATGAGACGTTATTCTCACTGACAGCATGTCAAAACATGGGGCCACTTTAAACTTTATGTCCATTAAAGAACATAATAGTCAGGAAGATTCCTATCGTGATGGATCATCTTCAGATATCTGCAGTCCTGATCCTTGCTACAATTGTCTTACAAAAGAAAGGAAAGTCCCCTTTGTCATATGGTCTGGATACATGAGGAATTACATTCCATGTTCTTTATCCAGCCTGGGTTTGTAATCTTCTCCACAAATGTTTGGAATTTTTGAAATTTGATGCATGTTCAAGAGAATAGAAACATGCAATTAAAAATTCCTTTTGCTTGTTTCATTTAGACAACTGTTATGAGACCATGCGCTTCTAGAGAATTTTCTTCTTTCTTATCATCTAAAGCAGAAGTGGTACTTACTAAAAGCTCTTTTTCTGCCTACTAGGCCTCTATTCTTTTCATATTCTGTTTTAAAAGGATTACTGTAGTTTTCGGAGTATAAGACACACTGGAGTATAAGACGCACCTACCTTTTTGGTGAGGAAAAGAAGAAAAAGATATTTCCCTCTACCTCTGAGCAATTTTGCCTCGTTGCAGCAAACAGCAAACAGCCTGCTTTACTTTCATTTTCGTTTTCAGCATAGCTTGATTAGTACAAGGGAAAAAAAAATCTGCTCCAGCAATTTACCTCTTTGCAGCAAGCAGCAGAGCCCTGCGCAAAACAGCTGAGAGCAAATCAGCTGAGAGTCGGGAGGCCGATCCAATCAACTTGTGCTAATTAGGCTGTGCTGAAGCTGAAAGGAGCTGGGGTTTTTTTTTGCTGTTTGCTTGCAAGGAGGTAACTGTTGCAAGGCAGAGGCCAAAGAGTGGGGGCCAGTGGATGGGTGGGGCTACATTCGGTGTATAAGACGCACCTAAATTTTCACCCCCTTTTTGGGGGGAAAAAGGTGCATTTTATACTCCGAAAAATACGGTATGAATGGAAAGAGCTGCATGGGCTAGTCATACTTTTTTACAAAAAAAAAAACCCATAAAAACCCAGGAAGAATTAGGCATCCCAGCACTGAGGACTTTTTTCTTTATTAGAGAAAACAGCTCATTGAACATTTGGTGTTGCTTGATATGTGGTAAGAATTAACATACCTATTAAGACACAAAATAGGACACCATCTAGTCAAAATACTCAGTACTAAACTAAGGACAGAAGTCATTCTTTGTCCAGCTTTCTCAAGAAATGTAGCACTTAGACTTATATACTGCTTCACAGTGCTTTACAGCCCTCTCTAAGCAGTTTACAGAGTCAGCATATTGCCCCCAAACAATCTGGATTCTCATTTTACTAACTCGGAAGGATGGAAGGCTGTGTCAACCTTGAGCTGGTGAGAGTTGAACTGCCAAATTGCTGGCAGCCAGCAGTCAGCAGAAGTAGTCTGCAGTACTACATTCTAACCACTGCGCCACCACAGCTCTTAATTCTTATAATTCACCAAGTTCCTGAGGACATGGTTATTCTATTTGATTATGTGTTATTAAGTTGGTGTTAATTCTTAGTCACCACATACATAGATTATCTTCAGAGTGACCTCTTCTCAACCTGGTTCTTCAAATCTTCCAACAGTTCACCTATCACCACAGCAATTGAGTTTTTGTCTTTCTTCCATTTTCTCAGCTTTATAAACTTCTCAATAGAGCTAGGTCTTTGTACAATGGGTCCAAAGTATGGTATTTGTGGACATTTGTATGATAATTTTTTGTTACGATCCATATTTTTTTTTCTTGGCTATTCATGATATTCTCCAGTTTTGATGTTGAATTTTCTCTAACATCAAAATTAAAACATGTCAATACTCTTTCTATCTTGCATTTTCAAAGTCCAATGTTTACTTCCATTGAGTGCCACAGAAAAAGCCATTACTAATTAAAGATTTTGATCTTTGCAGGTATATAGATTCATAGGGCATTTAATATCTTTTGTAACACTTTCAATGCTATTCTACCAAATGATAACTTGGAGTGTATTTATTGCATGCTTGTTACTGTACTGTTGAGAGTTGAATGTAAAATGCAGAACCTATACAATATATTAATATTTTCATCGCAAATATGGATATAATCAGAAATATTTTAATTTAAGAAAACATCTGTATTATTAGCATAAAACCATTGTAAAACAATATCCATTTTTGAAAAGTTAAGAATATTGCCATCCCTAAATAAGAAGCTTGTTTGATATTTTTTTTTAATCACACTTTAAATAAATAATAAATAATAAACTCTTTTGGCAGATACCGACTCTGGGCAGATTCTGTTGCAGAGATGTTTGGCGGCCTTGACATCTGTGCAGTCAAAGCTGTTCACAGTAAGGATGGCAAAGATTATATCATTGAGGTGAGGAGAGCTGAATGAATAGAATGTAAGTACCATTTAAACAAAGAGATTCAACATGGCAACCCATCAACATGGCAACCCATCCTGTCTTGCCCATCCAGCAGTTCTAAAGCATTATTGCAAGTAGATAAATGGGTACCACTCCAGTGGGAAAGGCTAGTTGCGTGAAGAGAATGAGGGCCAATGCTGGACTTGCTTGGATGCAAGGTGAGATGGGTGGAAGAGGCCCTGGAAGAAATCACCAACCCAAATGCTTCTAGCCAGCTGGTACAAGCTAGTTTACCTCCCATGGTTCGTCATGGATAAGTACGCAAACGCAAAACTGAACAAACCAGCAATTAGGCTGTCAAGATACTCTGTAACATAGCATTGTAGAGCTCCCTGACAAATGTATGCCATACAAAATTAATAAAGCACAGCAACCCATCCAGACACATATGCAGTTATTTCAGCACTTTGCCTACATATCTTTTTCACCTATTCCATCTTAGAACTGATTCATTTAACTGATTTAATAGAAGACAGAGCATTTGGCTTCAGAATAGTATGGTATTAGCTATTCTCAGGTTTATACATCTATGTCAAAATAATTAGGAAGCACTTTTCCATTTCAGTCTGCCAGGCCCTTTCAAGCACCTTTTGTAGCTTTAAATCACAAGGAATAGGGCTTTTCCTCCTAGGATGCACTTTGAAACAAGGTGAATGCTATGAATGGAAATAATAAAGGGCAGGGAAACAAAACCTCATATTAACTTGAAAAAAAATAAAATAAACCTAGCAGTTCAATAACAATGTTCAGGATTCATGATCTAACTCAACTTCCTTTTCCACTTGCTTCATTGGTATAGATGACAAGTACATGATCTAACAGAGAGAGAGAAAGAGGCAGAACAAAGTTGAATGCCCTGTGATAGAGAGGGCTCCTGTCTCTTTTCATCACCCAGCTTTTATAGACTGCACCACAATGGGATGTGTAGACTGAACTTTGTGCTGTTTTCATTAGACTTGGGAAGCCAGCCAACTCAGAGGAAGGAAAGAGTAGATTATGCACATCAAAGTGGTGATATAAGAAAAGAAAAAGTTTAAAGCAGAGAGAAATGGAACAATGCTAATCAAAGGCTGGCGGAGTCTAAAGATAAGAAAACCAATGACCTTGTTGGCGTCCATGAGACCAGAAAAAGGGAACTTTCCTGCTCCTGTGTCTTTTAAACAAAAACTTAGCAGGTGCATGGTGTTTTCCAGATGTTTTGTTATAATCCCCGCAATCCCTCACCATTGGTCAAGATAATTGAAAATGATAGCTGAACTCCAAACACCTGTAAGGCACCAGCTTACCTCATTGAGTTAGCTTTCTTCAGATGCTGATTTTAATATTTCTTCAGGAGGTTCTAATATGTATTACTGCAGTTCTCTGTTTGGCCAAACCCCAAAATGAAGCCTTGAATCAAGAGTCGCAGCTTTTTTGAGATTCCAGCTAAAACAAAATAAGGAAACTCCCCAAGGAGCTTGTGGGTGGCGTGAATAATAAATCCTTCTGTCCCTCTTTATCAGGGACACTCTAGCTCTAAACAAAAAGCCTGAAGTTTTTTGAAGTAAAGCTGGCCATGCTGAGAGAAACTTATTTGTCGGAGTGGAGAGGGTCAGACCATGGAGAGGGATGGATATTTGAAAATCATCAAAGCTGAAATGAAAAACCTGCTCAAGGGAGGGGGGAGAAGATAATCAGGGCAACTGGAGAGAAAAATGAGCAAATGTCCTTGGTTACCATATGAGGATGCTGGAATGGAGACTCAGTGTCTGCCCTGCTGTAAACTCCACCAACGCAGGGAGGTGAATAGAGCCTGCCTACTGCAACATTCAGGGCCACTGACATATCCAAATAGCTGCATGTGGGAGAGCATTCCCACCCACTGAGCCTTGGGAAGCTGATGAGAACCACATGAGCCCTCCAGGACCAGCACATTCTTCTGCTGCATAAATGTCCTGCAGGAATCAGTGACAGGTCAAAGGTTATGTGACACAAGTGTGCTGCCAGGAAGGGGGTGGGCGGAATCTCTGCTTTTTCTATTTCTTCTCTTCCTGTAAGTCAAGCAAGAGCAACTGTCATGTGGGTCACTTTTAATAGTTAACACAAAATTGTACTCGCCAAAACCGTCATATGGAGGTGGAATATATACATTATAGGTGGCTTCAGGCCAAAATCAAATGACTTTTCTTCTGATTATTCCAAGTTAGACTTTAGAAATCCTAGGAGCACTATTGATACAAAGCATTTAAAAGCACAATCTAGGAAACTGGAAAGCAGCACAGGATATTAACAGATTAGGTTTTTATTGTACAGCTGCTCTGTTTCGTTCTATAATTTTACAAGAGATCTAAACAATATTCTGCATTTCTAATTCTCCCATCTTTTTTCACAGCCATTTCAGCTATTTTTTTAATCAAAACAGGTATTGATTTAGAAGAAAAAGGTAGAATAGGTATATGGTGGGTTTTTTAATTGCTAGACATAAGAATCCTCTGTCTGAAAAGCATTTCATTTCTGGTCCTACCTTCATGTACGATACAGGTTGTCTATTTACCATCATCATTGCAGGCATTGAAGATAACTGCCTCCCAAACCATAAACTGTGGTTATTCCATCCCCCATCTCTAAGGAGAGAACATACATTAAAAAATGAAGGGAAAGCAAAGTAAGAAGGGCTGTTCTTTAAAAGTTGATCAATATTTCTGTTAATAGTGATTTCATTTGTGATATAGTGAAATCTTTCCAGTAAAAATAGAAAACTAAGAAAAGTTAAATCACTCATTGTTTTCCCAGTTGAACAAATCCAAATTTTAATACAAAGCACAATTTTATTTCTCCATCTAGACCACATAAAGATGCAGTTCTACTCCCTTGCGTAATTTTCCATCTAGTCTGTCCCTGCTCCTGAATTGCGCACATATAGATATGTCTCAGGATCCTACCTTGGGGCTTTCTGCAGAAATACAATAACTATCTACGCCTAAAAGGTACTGTTGGAAAGAGCAGTGCCTAGCCAATCATACAAGCAGATAGTAAGGAAATTTATGTTTGGAAGATAACCCAAATCTGGATAATGAGCACTGAATGCAGAAAAGTTTCACCATCACTGGGCTATAGAATTAATTCTATATATATTAATGGGAAATTCAGATACTGGAAGTCACAACCACTTACTTAGCCCACCCATTTTAAGGACTGCAATGAGAATTACATAGGAAGATAAGAAAGAATCACAACCCAGATCCAAACATGAATTATCTTTAATAAAAGAGAATTGCAGCAAACCCTATAGGATGACTGCAGAGTTGCAGCAAATGCTGTAAAACGAAACCCTATAGAATGAATATTCCTATTGACATGCTTCCAAAAGCAGCTGATCCTTTTTTAAAAATCTTTTAAATCACAAGTACAATAAGGGAGGTGTACAATTAGATATAAATCACAAGAGCAATCAAATCAATAAAATAATTTTTTTTGAAATATGCATCCATCCCCTTCTAAAATTGTGCATACTGTACAATTGTGCATACTGACATGTTATTTTGAAAGCATTCATGTATGGATATTTATTTCCTATTGCTTATATACTGCCATAGTTGTGCACCTCTAGGTGGCTCCCAAACCTAAAAGCCAAACTATATAAATATATGGGAATACTCATTAAAAATAATGTACCATTAGGATAGCATGCTGCCAAACAGCAAGCAGGCAAAGGGCAGATGTTAATGTCCAAAGGCTGTTCATTTGTGTGATATGGTATATGGAAATTTCTGGAACAGCCTTTTTTAGCATCTTTCTGAAGATGAGTTAAACCCAATCAGATGTCCTTAGCAGATAACCAGGTTGAGAAAATGTTCATCTTTTAGATTAGCTACTTATACAGTAGCAGACGAAGAGACATTTTCTTAATCAATTGTCAGTTCCTCCACTTCAAAATATAATCATTTCATTGTTCTTTGTATTTAGCCCTACTGCTTGATGTAAATGTCTAGTTAACCTTATGCTACTGGACAAGCTCATGTGATGTTTTTAATGAGTTCTTTTGATAATCCAAATTTCCTGACTCATGAAACTCATGGAAACAGGAATGTTTAGCCTACAGATTTCATGGAATTAGGGAAGTAGTAGAAGAAAAGGGGCTTTCCATGTAGATTTCTCTCTTTGACCATATCCCTCCTTTCTCTGAGATAGTTTTATCAGGAAAAAACAAGTGTAATGAAGACAGCCACAAACCTTGTACAGGGTAAAGATCAGAACTGCATAGCTGGGTCAACCTGTTTTCTTCTCAGCTGCTACATTAATGTCTTGTTTCCAGAAACAAGGAAAAACAGTTTTGCACTGAGTTTCTTGTGTTTATCTCAGCATTAGAAGATCACTTTGTGTCCACTCTTAGACTATAAATTAATTTTAAATAATTGCTTCTTGTTTAATGCAGAAAGCTTTATTTTCCAATATACTTTAATGGTGTGATAACACTTGTGATTTTTAAGTTTCTATTGCTGCTTCTACTTGTTTTAATTTTATTTTACTTCCTATTTCTATACTGTATTTTCTTTTTACTGTTGCATTTCAACTGTAATTGTTTTTGAGATTTTTTTTAATGGAAAGCAATATACAACTAACAGTCAATTTGTAGTAGTTAAGGCCTTGGGCACAAAGCCAGTCAGATGACCTTGAGCCAGCCAGTCTCTCAGCCCTAGGAAGAAGGCAATGGTAAACCACTTCTGAAAAGCCTTCCACTTCTGGAAGAGCCTGTAGTACAGTGGACTAAAGCACTGTTATTAACATCTGCTGCTTGCAATTACTGCAAGTTCAAATCTCACCAGGCTCAAGGTTGACTCAGCCTTCCATCCTTTCAAAGGTAGATGAAATGAGGACCCAGATTGTGGGGGCAATAAGCTGACTTTGTATAAATATACAAAAGTATGAAGGCTATTGCTTAACGCATTGTAAGCCGCCCTGAGTCTCCAGAGAAGGGCGGCATAAAAATTAAAGTAAAAAAAAAAAAAAAAACCTTGCTAAGAAAATGCAGGGAATAATTCAGGCAGTCATCAAGAGTCAACACTGACTTGAAAGTATAAATAAAAATTGACAATTATTTCAGATAGATAGAAAAACTGATGAACATCTCATGCTCATATCATTACTCACCTGGGCCCGCTAGAAGACAGTTTTCTAGAAATTATGAGCTAATTTCTCCAGCCTTGATTTTATAAGGTCCACCCCATCTTTTGTACTAAGATAACTGATACATAAAAATAACAGTTTAACCAGTTTCCTACAGCTTTGGTTATTTACTACTTTAGAATTGGAAACATGATACCCACGGGTGGGGAAGGTGGCATAAGACAACATTTGGGTTGCAATGTTGGGACACAAACTACACGATATACATATTTATGTGCCACATTGGGATACAAGTAGAAAAGACAGAATTTGTGTTGTGGTGTCACATTTCAACATTTTCACATTATTGCAGACCCTCATGATTGGCAGGGTTGCTTTCCAAGTCATGAACTGGTGTCCTTTCCTTTCACCGTTTTGGTACATTCTTGGTCACAATATTAGACATCAGGAGGAGGTGAATACAATTTTTGTAGTTTTGAAAACTTTTGCAACTTCTAAGCCTATTGGTGTTTTCTTTTTCATGGAAGATCTTCTGACTACATATGGAGTCAAAAAGAGAGTAAGTTGACTATTATCACTCGGATGGAGAACATCCCAATTGCTATTTTATTGAATAGAACTACAAAGACTTGGGAGATATGAGGGCACCATCTTGTGGTCAGAATAAGCATATAGATATAATTTCAGAGGAAATATTTTTCACATAAAATCTAAAACTGTAGATAAAAAATGTAACTAAAGAGAGAAGAAACCAATCTTTATTGGTTTGTGAAGAGTTCCATGTCATTCTTGCTCATCTTATATTGTAATCAATTTTTCCACCCTGCAAATTTGCATAGCATTAAAAACTTGGTATTGCTGTCAAATCTGGGCCCTGACAGCATGGGTGAGCCTGCTTCTTGGTTATATTTATTATGTAATGTTATGGTTCTCAGCATTTATGCTACTTTATGCAGTGTTATTTATGTTTTTAATCATTGGTTGTGTTTTTATTTTGTTGTCTGCCTTGAGTAATTTATATTAGATGGTTAGCCATATAAACGTAGTAAATGAAAGTATCTTGGCCGACTTCACACCTTATACTAAAATGTAGTGCTTCTTTTAAAAACTGCACAAATTGCACAAATCCATCCAAGTAAGTAAACTATCATCAGGCAAACTATGGCTTAGCATATTATATATAAAGGAGCAAAGAATAGAGAAGATTTTCAGCCAAGACTGAAACTGTTAAATTTGTCAAGGAAAACCTAAAATTTTCTTTCAGCAATTTGCACAATAGTTAGATCAGTTGCAATCCCATCCTTGTGAAATATGGAGAGATTTGATTCTTTCCTGTATTGGGAAAAGTTGATTGTGTTTTAACTTAACAAATATGATGTCATTGAAACAGCGTCACATTTTTAAAAAGCTTCTGACTTGTATAGAAAACTGATACACAAGGGAGCAGGAAGCAAAGCCACAATGTTCTTGAACATGTGTTTTGCAGTGTCTGAGCTTTTCTGCTGCACTAGGAAACATAACCAGATTGAAAAGAATGTTTTCCTTGTTTCAACAGGTGATGGACAGCTCAATGCCTCTGATAGGAGAGCACGTGGAGGAAGATAGGCAGCTTATAGCTGATATGGTGGTCTCTAGGATGACACAGACTTTAATGACTGTGGGATCTTCTCCTTCACCTCTGAGGCCTTGGGTAAGAACAGGAGGCATCTTTCAGAGAAATCAATCTAACCAGGTGCCTGGTTTTCAAATGACATTGAAATATATTCTTTTCAAAACTTTCTTAATAAAAAAAAAATTACTCTGAATACTATGCTCTTTTTTCTAGACTCCCTAACTACATTATAGACAAGATATGTAATTCTGTACTTTTTATATAACACAGTAGTTGAGGATACAATCTGAAAAGCTGGACAGAGGGGAAAAGGACTTGAAAATTCATTAAAGTTGTTGTTACAGCAGCATAGACAAATGTGTAAGGGACATGCAGTGCTATTCATTCAACAAGTGCAGAATACTGTAGATTTGCGTGTGTGAATTTCCTTTCTCTCCATCGAGGTTTATCTTTAAAAATTCAAGGTTTATCTTTAAAGAGGCACATGAAAATACTATGCACAAAGCAGCAATACAAATAGTTGGAAATACTAATTTCATCTCTTATCCAAATAAACAGTGATACAAGGCATACTTATTACCTTATTGGCCAGATAGCAAAAATCAAATGGAAGATGTGCACAGATATCTGTATGAAATCCATTCCTCAATGTGGTTAATCCTGAAGACAGCTGTCACATTAGCCATCCCTTCCAAATATTGTAAGCTGTCAAAGTCCACCAAGCCAATCAGCTTCTGAAATAAGGCTAGGAAAATGTATTTAAAAGCTCCTGAATGTTGAATAGTGAATATTCTTATCTCGGAAAGACGTTTAATTGTTGCATTGTGTTCAATCTCAAGTCAGATATAAGTGTCCTTATTTTAGGAACATACTCATTCACAGTATCAATTGTTCTCCAACTGACCAGGAAGTCTAAGAGTGCCATGGAGGAGATTGGTGGGCTGCCTTTTCATTTTGTTCCTTTTAACTTTGCTTTAATCTTATTTTAACTGTTTTAAGAATAGCTTTTATATCATTTTACTGTTTTATCTGTAAACCACCCAGAGGCATGCAAGTGTGATTAATATAGCATTAATATAAAGGAGACTTTTCCCTTTAGAGACGCTCCAGTAGGATTTCCCTGAAAGGCCATTATGGCACTCTAGTATGTCACTTACCATCCTGATGTTCTGCAGGTTGCTCAGATCCTTATAAAAGACACCAGACAGGTCTCAAGATTGCAAGGTTTGTCCTAAGGAGCTTTTAAGATAGACTGTACTAGAATTAGTTAGGCTTCATTAAGTGAACCTGACTTTAAAGTAAAGAAGCATTAGAATAGGATTTTGGCTTATTAAAGGCTATGCAAAAAAACAACTCAGCTTTCCCTATTGTATTGCATGAATCTGCACCTACCTAAATTCTTCCTTTTACTCAGATAAGGAATACAAGTTTAAGAAGTATTACACATTTGCTAAAGTTACATAGTTTCCATGCCCATCTACAACATATTCTCCCCATTTATTCTAGCTGCAGCCAAGGATTAACTATAAATAGAGGCTTATAATATACTAGATCAGTGATGGTATTTTAGGCGCTGAGTGTCCAAAGTATGTGCGCCCAAACTGCAAGGCGGGCATGCGTGGCAGAGATCTGAAACAGAGCTGGGGCGACAGCACACATGCCCACAGAGAGGGTTCTGTGTGCTACCTCTGGCACACGTGCCACAGGTTCGCCACCACTGTACTAGATAATTGGATCATTTAAACAATGCAGTTAAAATGAACAGCGGTAGATGCAAGCATTTCGTATTGACTCGTCAGTACCAAATTTACAATAACAGAGTTAAAAGCGACATAGAACATAGGGTCTAGTGAGAGCGCTAGTGAAACATGTGACGTATGTGGAAACCAGCCTATGACAAAACTTACGCCCACGGAAGGCATAGTGTGACTTACAGTTGTTTCTGAACACACAAAGGAGGTTTCAATCGATTGATGACAACCGCTTCGGCGAAACGCAGAAAACGAGAGTTCCTGTGGCATAGCAAAATTTTGAACGCAGTGTTTAAATTGACTTGGTGACCCATAGCTAGTATAGGTAGCAGAAGACGGCATTTTGTGGCCATGGTTTGCTGTTGGATTACTCAGTACTGTCTGAACCCATTTCAGAAAGTCCGCCTTCATTCTGAAAGCCAGGCACCTATCAGTTCTACCAACGTAATTGTCTCTGTAATTACTAATTGGTAAATACAATGGGCTTTGGTGCTGATAGGTTGTGCTTCCTTGATTGAAGGTAGCGGTATCATTGTTCTAGAGATATTTCCTTACCTACAGACTAATATAGGTTAAAAAAAAAGTGTGAGTGGGACTTACTTCCAACTTCCTGCTAACTTTCCCATTGACTTTCCTTACAGAAAGCAGGCAGTGTTGGAAATGACAATCATGTGATTGCAACTGAGCACAGAGCACAGCACTACCGAAACAGCTACAACTTTGCCAAATTTCAATCCCACAGGAGTCCCAAATCCTGTATTTTAGAGACATTTGAGATATGTTAATTGAAAAATGGTTGCCCTATGATGCTTACCCAATTTAAGGTTACAAAAAAATCAAACAGACTCAAGAGTTTTAGTAGTAGTTAATTTGAAATTGCTATGGGCAATACATAATATTATTCTGTTGATTCTCTTTGTGATATTCTGACTGCACTGTCTTTATTTCAAGCCTCCATCATTGAAATCACAAATGTCAGGACCACATCTCGGACAGCTTTCCCAACCCCGACCACCACCTCAAGGTACTACCTCTGCCATGTAATTTTTAAGAGTGAGGTACTAGTTTCCTTTGTAAATGTATGAGTAATGAAATGCGGCTGTCAAGATTTCTGCTGATTTTTTGAGAGGAATATGGTGACAGGGCAGGGTTAAGCTTAATAAATTACAGCAGTATTTATAGAGAAGGCAAAAAGATTAAGAATATATATTTCTACTCAGACAGTCCATCCTGAAAAAATATTAGATTTAACATCCAAACTTAATAAGGAAACAGAAGCAATGCCAACAAAAACTTGAGAAATGTTGAAATATATTTTTGTTTCAGATGCGCAGCTTGGCCACAGATTGAAGTTACAGATTTTAAAAATTAAAGAGCACAATTTAAAATGCAGTTTATTAGGGGAAAGTTAGGGAACTGAGACAATAAAGATGTTTTTTTTTAATCTTTTGCTAAGTTATAGCAAGGATCTATAAACCAGTGGTGGGTTGCTCTCGGTTTGCACCGGTTCGCAAGAACCGGTAGTAAAAATTTGTAGTAGTTCGTAGTTCGGAGAACCGGTAATAACATTGGCTGGCCATGTCCCCGAACCGGTCCCTGGCCCAGTCGCCGCTCGCTTACCCCGCCCACCTGATCAGGGGCTTTTTTTTTTTAACTTTTAAAAGCATTTTTTTCTACAATCTCTTCGGCTGAAAAAATGCTTTTAAAAGAAAAAAAACTGCCTCTGATGATCGCGTGGCTCAGCTGGGATCGTCAGAGGCTTTTAAAAGCATTTTCTTCTGCAACCTCTTAAGGTTGTAGAAAAAATGCTTTTAAAAGTAAAAAAAAAAAGTTGGTCACGCCCACCGTCATATTACCCCCCCACCAAGCCACGCCCACAAAATAAGCCCCACCCACAGAACCGGTAGTAACAAAATTTAGAACCTACCCCTGCTATAAACATCTGGGCCAGTGGTTATGTGTGACAAGTGACTGTAATGGGAGTGCTCAAAGTGGCTTTCCTGAGAGACTTGCCATTTACAAAATGGCTGTTAAGAGTTGGCACCACTAGACAGAAAACAGAAGAAAAGTAGTGACCCACTCTTCTTTCACCCTTCTAAGTTAGTGTATTGGTATCAGCCCGAGTTAACCTTTTGGCAGTTTCTCTGTTCATAGGTACTGATTCTTTAAAGAAGTCAGCTATCTAGGGGAGCCATATATTCAGTCTCCTTTATGAAAGTTTTCCAAAGTTGACTTTGGAGAAAAAATGCAGAGATAATATATTCATAGGAACAAGAGACATTTTAAAATCCTTGAAAGTTTTCATATTTCTTAGAACTCTTCATCAGCTGTTTTATAATTATAAATGATTAATAATCCAAGAAAAGGGGTTGTCCAGTCTTCCAACAAACTTGTATCAATTCAGAATCATAATATTGATGAAGATCAGACCTTTTATAAAAACTAATCTTGTTTTACAGACTGTGTCTGTATTCCTTTGCTCCAGGTGGCCCATGGCAGCCTCAAGGATCACAGTCAGGAGCCCCACCCCAGCAAAGGCTGTCCCCACAGGGTCAGCAACCTCTGAGCCCTCAGTCCACCTCATCCCAGCAGCAGAAGTCACCAGGATCTCCCCAGCAAACTAGATCATCATCAGGAAGCTCACCAAGTCAGCCTTCCAAATTAGGCACGTTTCCCGCCCAGCAACCTCGGCCTCCAGCACAAGGATGGGCTCCTGGTCAAGGATTCAGTGAACCTTCTAAGCAGCATCCTCATTTAAAGTATGTGGGGGTTTTTTTTACAATGGATAATTCTTGCAATTTAAAGTCAAGGTCAAGCCATTATGAGTCTCTCCAGAATACACCACCAAAACAAGTGCATGCACGAGAAACTCAACAACTGAACATAAAGGGAAGACTACATTAAACTAATTTTTGGCAGTCTTATATAGGGAGAAGCATTTTCCAGCTTAACCACAGCCCACCCTGAAAATAATATTCAAACCTAATATAACTCCCAATGATATGGTAATGTTAAAAGTTTGTGAACCCTTTTGAATTGTCATGAGTGGATAAATATGACATAAAGCATCACAGAAGCCTTAAACCTAGATAAAGAAAAGCCTATTAAAAAAATAAGTCAAACTTATTGAAATTCTTCATTTTTTACTGAGGAAAATGATCCAAAGCTAAATATATATGGCAAAAGCTTGTGAGCCTTTGCTTTTAGGAATTGGTATGCCCTCCTTGGTCAGCAATAACTGTAACTAATTATTTGTGATAATTATTATTTGTTGATCTCTTCTGAACATTAGCCTGAAGGAATTTTAGCCCATTCCTAATTACAGAATCAACTTAAGGATGTTGATGGGCTTTTTCAAGTGAATTGCCCACTTCCACAATATTTCTATAGAATTAAAGCCAGGACTTCAACTTGACCATTTCAAAATATTACGTTTCTTCTGCTTTTGCCATTCTTTGGTCATATAACTTCTGTTTTGGATCATTGATTTGCTGCTCTTCACCTCAGCAAATCACCTCATTGATTTGCTGAGCTTCACCTCAGACAGATATCGTATTTTCCTGTACAATTTGCTAATACAATCCAAAATTCATAGTTCCATCGATGATGAAAATCGCCTGGTCTAAACACCTGCAAAGCTGGCCCAAGGCATGACATTGCAACATTTCACATACGTTTGCCACACAAAAATGTAGCTTTAGATCATTGTCTTCAATAAATCAATGGACAAGTATGTTTTTGATTCATAGGTTTAATGCTATTTAGTTTTTAGTATTTATGTGGAGATCACATTTTAGGTCATATTTATGCATATTGAAAACTCACAAAAGGATGTATAAACTTTTAAGCATCACTATTGTTGTCTAACAGTAGTAACCCACTACTTCCTAAAGCTTCTAAATTTTATCAAGGAAATAACCAGATTTTTATTCCTTTTTCTTATTTTTTTCAGCAAATCACAATCCTTGACAAACACCTTCAACATCTCAGACTCTTCACAGCGAGGTATCACAAATGAAGATGAGGCAAAGGCTGAAACCATCCGCAACTTGAGGAAGTCATTTGCTAGCCTGTTTTCTGATTAGCATCACAATCCAACCTTAGAGCAATTTTGGATATTTGGGTCTTCTTTTCTTGCAAATTCCTCACTCATTTTATAGTTCCCTATACAAATTTGTCTTTAAATGTATCAGTCATTATAGTTTCTTGTATGTATTCCTATATTCAGCAAAGGGGGAAAAATCAAAAGGCAATTGAATCTGCTTCTCTGTGATCTGGATCCCATTGGCGTCTAAATGCTATCAACTTACAGAAAGCAAACACATGTCCATCATCACCTACACACAGAGGTCATGCACGATCAGGCCTACAGAATGCTGCAGTGCGTATAAACTGCCTTCAACACTCGCTGTGCCATTTACGGCAGATGTGCAGAAAAGAGGCAAGTGAGGTGAAACATATAATCATCTCCCTCAATATTCATTTATCTTAACTATTTTTATCTACTAGCATGATTCTTCATGTCTTTTATAAGTCAGGTTCTAGTTTACTTTTAAAAACTCAATTATAAAACTACTCCTCAGAAAATGTGTTATCTGTGACATCCCCTTCAAATCCAAAATTATTCTTTCTCAATTCAAATTTCCTGAACTAAATTATTTTAATTCTTAGGTAGCACACATTTGAACCATTTTACTTTGTTCGGTATACAACCAGGATGAAATCCATTCTGATTCCCAGGTGCAGCGGTGTATAAAGAGATCGTTTGGAATTAAAATCCTTTGCTTGCTCCGTTACAATAGTGCAATTTACCCAAGACCTAGTATAACTGTCCTATTCCAAAGTAATAAATTAAACTATAATGATGTAAGGCTTTACATTGAAGTACCATGTATGGAAACAAATATACAGGTCTTGAACTATATCAGCATGTCAGAATTCATCTTTGTAGCTGTGTTATCATGCATTTCAGAAAAAATGATTGAAGCAAAGATCTTTCATCGAGACTAGGACTTCACAATGAACTACCTCTCTAGAGAAAGCAAGTCATGAAATTCTTATTTTGTAAAGTTACATACATATATACAAAAGTGATAAAACTGTTTAGAAAGAAGTCGGCCACCATGAAGTACAACTCCTCAATATTTCGAGGCCAGCAAAATAGGAAGTAGCAACTCATTCAGAATAGAACATGGGAAATGTTTCTTCCCGGCCTCAAAGTTTTCCCCAATATCAGTATCCAAATTATGCAGTATGCCATAACATTTTAGCCACCCAATGAAGTCAGGATACAAGTGAAATGTTAAAAGAGATGAGGAAAATATGAGTTCCATTGCAAAAATTTTAGAGATTTCTCACTTTAAGCATTGATATGATTGACCTCCTTTTACTGCAGTATCTATGCAAAACTGATGCAAATGGGACATTGCATTATGTATGCATTTGCTGCATATAGACTGTAGAGCAGGCGTGTCAACCCACAGGTGGCCCTAGACAGCTAGTAATGCAGCCCCACAAGATTGTAAATTTTTAACATTATGTGATTTATATACATTAACTACTGTTTTATATGTGGCTCAAGACAATTCCTCTTCATTCAATGCAGCCCTGGCAAGCCAAAGGCTGGACACCCATGCTCAAGTCTAGAGCAAGTCTACTGCAAGCACATAATTTTTCAACTCAGTAGAGTCAAGTTCAAAAAAGCCAAACAAACTGCTTTGTTCCTTAATATTGTTTGCAGAGGCAAAGCTCTGGATATGTTAGCAAGAGCTACTGGTACTTTTTCCCCAAGTTCTAGAATGGAACCTTACCTACTGCCCCATCTTTTTCCTAAATCCTGTAAAAACATTTGGTAGACTGAGGAAATCAAACTTTACCACTACTTTGAATGTTTAGCAGCTATATGGAATGCATCTGAAGAACAATTCAGCATTTTAAAAGAAGTACAGATAAGGATCCACTTCCATTTAAAATTACACAACTGGAATTGCTTGTCAAACCCAGCCCATGGTTCGCTAAGCTAAATGTTCATAGCAAGGTGATCTAATTTCTTCAATATTATCAGTATGACTTACTTCTCTGAATGCATCCTGTAGGATGGCACTGTACAGCCAACTGTTCAATGACTTCAGAGTGCAATAGGAAAATTCTGATAGAATATGCTAGTGCAGTTTCCCATCACCAGCACATAAATTAATGTAATTCCTAGAGCCACTAAATTTCATCTTCAATTCTCCTCTCAAGTTTAACCTACCTCAATAAGGATAGAACAATTACTAGTCCATTTTGCACTGGTATATTACAGAAATGTTAAATAATTCCTCTCATAAGCAGTTTGCCTATTTTGCAAGCCAAAGAGCTAATTATACCAATGTTGTACAGTTGTTGGAACAAAGGTCTTTATCATCTGCAATATTCTGAGCAGTATGCATCCTAAGTAGAAAAATACCACCACAGTACAAGTATTAGAAATACAACTACAAAGAACCAATTGTTTAGTAAGAAAGCAAAATTGCGTGGTTAAGAATCAAGCAATTTTAGGACTGATTTATGCATGTTTGAGTTCTAACAAGGTTGATTACAGCACTTTAGTGTATTATAAACTAGCACTTAAGTATTAACTGTTGAACTGTTGGTGACATGATAGCAGTGTTCCAATATCTAAGGGGCTGTCACAAAGAAGAGGGGGTCAACTTATTCTCCAAAGCAAGGACAAGAAGCAATGGATGAAAACTAATCAAGGAGGGAACTAAGAAATTTCCAGACTGTTAGAACAATTGATCAGTGGTCACAAATACTGAGCACTCCTTGTGATAGTAAATAAACATGTCTTTATAATACGCCACCTATAAAGTACTATGTATTCTAAATATAGTACAATCACATCTTTAATTTAGGCACTTAATATGTGAGCTCATTAATGTATAACTAAAGAATTTAGAATTTGAGCTGTGGGACGTAACATCTACCTATTGAATTCTCACAATTTAGTATTGTGTTCAATCTCTCAAATTGAAATTTAGGATAAGAAAAATGACACATCAAAATCAGTGCACTTAAGGGGTTCTTTTTGTTTTGTTAATAAGGCTGAAAATACTATACAGAGAAAAATTCGGAGGAATAACAAAGATAATACATTTTCCCTTGAGAAGCCATCAATGGACCGTCATCCCTGGTTATATTATTTGTGCTCAACCTTAGATTATTACCTTGTAATAAGACATATATCTCTTTATCAACTGATCAACTAGACACAGTTATGTCCCTAAGAATTGCACATCTTGTAATTATACATTTAAAAATAACTAGGAATGTTTACCCAATTTAGTTGACTGAAAAATGTTAGAAACAATTATCACGCTCATTAGTCTCATCAATTACACAATTCTTTAAATGTACAGATGGCCCTGTCATTTTATTTCATAAAGTACTTGGGATACTTTCTGTTGATATTTAATAGAAAAAAATTGAAATAGAAAGGCAGCAACTTTTTGCCAGAGCTTCTGGCATTCACCATTTCTCATCTTCTGGGTTATACTGTGTAGCATGTTATTATTCAACTGTTTGTAAGGTGAACAGTTCAATGTCTTATTCTCTCATATGTAAAAAAATCATTTAAACTCAATATTCTTTGTGCTTTGAAATCCCCAATACCAACATTGCTTTTCAAGTAATAAAGAAAATATATAAAGTGTCCGAAGAACAATCAAATCAGGTGGTTTTTGCAGCCTTCCGAGTGCCAGATATTGCATAGAACAGAAAATCTTTTCATGGAAAAAGCATTTAGTCAGACTAATTACTGGAAGAAAAGAACATAGCATAAATGTTTAAATGACAGATTTAAAAATTAAAACAACCCAGACCAACTTAGATGTTTATATTTTAAGGTGCTTTTTATCTGATGCAACAAAAGCAAACCTCCTTTTACTTTCTAAGAAGGAGCCTGCCACTGTAAATGAAAAGAATAATGTCCCACAATATTCTTGCAAAAGGGATCTGCGTTTCCAAGGGAGGCAAGAAAAATTGTTTGCACTGAATTGTTGGGCCCAAGTCTATGGAATCAAGATGCTATAGTACTTATGCACTGTCATAATTTTAAAACAGTAGACATCATAGCTCTGAAGCTGTACAGTTTTAAAGTAAGCCCACAAAGAGAGGTTTAAAACTTTATCAATAAGGCTGAAAGAGTTCTCATATGAATGCACGGCGACTATCAATTGGGCGGCTCCGATTGCCTCTTCCTGGGAGAGTTGGATTGGGTTCTGGAAATGACACAAAAGGATCGAAATATGGTAAAGTAGAGAATGGATCTAAGTGTGGGGCAATAGGAAGACTTGGAAGCTCAGCAGGGCCAGGAAAGAGGGAGCTTATTGGATCACCAATGGAAGGGACTGCTGGCCTCTCATCAAATTCACCACCAATGATATTGGGGGGATAAAGTGGATTAGGACAAAAAGGATTGGGATACAATGGACTGGGATGAAATGGCACAGGGAGGGGAGGAGGGGGCAGAAACATTGTGTGTCTCCACTTCAGTGCATCTTTCTTCTGCTTCAATTTTTTCTTGTACAGCTGTAGAAAGGAGGAAAATAAAATTTAGCTTAACATTTCATAGCATTCGTTGTTATAAAGGTTTGCTAGTATACTCTTGGATATTTAGAATATATGAACCAAATTTATTAGCACAACTATCTCCATGTCTTCTGCATCTTGATAATTTTTTTATTTCATGCAATTTTTCAATCGGTAGGGGATTTTAGACAACAGCTTGAAAAAAGCAGTGCAGGCTGGCACCCATTCGAATAATAATGTTCATCTGCTCTTCCAGTGTGATTGTTAAAGTACAGTTTGCTTCCTATGATGCCTGGAGGTTTCAATTAGCTGAGAATGTAACTTGGTTATTCAGACTGCATATATTCTTAGAAAAACAAATCAAAACAAAAAAATATATCATGACATCCACTTACTTCTTTCCAATCCGTGTCTCGAGATCTGGCAACCGGATCTGCATAAACATGTAAGATACAAATCAGCTTGCTACAGCAATTCTATAATGATGTAGACAACACATTAGGTAACTTGTATTGATTGCATGACTGCTCCAAGACAATAACCATTTATTGGACACAATGTCCAAACAGCTTCATAGAGATGTAATTCCTTACAAAGAACCCTGGCAAATTAACTTGCAAAGCTGACAACAAGCCTCTCATTCAGCGTCATATCATTAGAAAAAAAGTTTTATGAACAATTACCTCTAAAATCTCGCAAGTATATGAACCTCCACAATAACTGATCAGTTGAAGCAGCATGAAGATCATGACAAACAGCAGACAAAGAAATTAATGAGCGAAAGTCCAAGAGCCGGAAGATTCGGAGTTTCAGCTCCAATGGAAGAACCACCAGGCCAAACACATCTGGTAGATTCAATGCTAAAAGGAGAAGAACTACATTATTACAACATTCCAACAGTTTTAACTTCTTATCCATTTCATAATTATAATTACATACTGCTTGAAACAAAGCATGTTGATAAGATGTGGCTAAAGAAAAAGCCTATTTTTGTGCAAAGTGCTTTGAATTTAATCATGCATTTATCAAAGACATAAAAAATGACATAATATTAAGATCATTTGTTTAACTGGGTTCTCTTTACCTACTTTTAGGACTTCTATTGGAAACAGATAACATCAGAAAAATTATACAGAAATACTGAAACTTCAAAAGAGTTCATTAATTTTAAGCACCACTGTATTTCTAATGAAACATATGACCAAATGGAACTAAAAAGACAATGTTACCAGAGGTATGATTGCTACTAACCAAATACTCAATAGTCCCTGAAATAAAACTCTAAAGCACCCTCCCTGATAGATTTAGAAGGCACTTATTTAGGGAGAAGTGACATTAGACTTTCAACAATGAAAGGTTTCACTCTCCTGATTAGAGCCAAAATCCTCTGGCAGCTACACAATGAGATCAGTATGCAATATCATCTAGTTTTTCTTCAGCCTAGTAAAAGAGAAAAGAAAAAAAAAAACAAAAAACATTCCTATTCAGATCAAAGTTAATATATTATTGCTTTACTATGTTGTCAAGCCACATAGGAAATAGCCTCTTCGGCTGGCTCAACTACAATAGAGTTTTGCCTATTAATTGAAACAAGAATTGTTTCAAAAGGCACTTACAGATTTTAATCTATTTTATAACATTTCTCAAATTAGAATTTGGTACTTGTTCAACTTGCAAGTCACAGCTGCAGTCATGATAGGATGAGAAGCAGAAGGAAGTGTCTAATTTATAAATAGCAAAAGAATTATGGCTTAGAAGCTGAGTACCCATCTAGTGCTGGGGACAGAATCTTTCTGAGTTGGGACCCATCCTGGTTACTTGGCATCAGAGCCTAAACAGAGAGTGACAACTTGTTTGCACAAATGAGCTTCAGACAGTACACTTGGTGGTCTAGACCAGGGGTGTCAAACTGGATTTCTTCAAGGGCCGGATCAGCATTGTAATTGTCATCCATTGGCCGGCTGACCAGGCGGAGGGGGATGGGACTGACGACTCCTGCACCACCCTGCCGGCCAAAACAGGACATGGGGGACAAGCATGGCTCCCCCACACCCTGTTTTCAGCCTGTATGGCCTGAAGCATTCTGCCGGCCAGAACGGGGCACGGGGGCGCGCGCAGTCCCCCGTGCCCTGTTTTGGCTGGCAGAATGTTGGAGGCCATTCATGTCGAAAATGGGGCGCAAGGGGGATCATGCACAGCCCCCCCCCCCGTGCACCATTTTGGCTGGCAGCACACAGTCACCCCACGCCCCATTTTGGCTGGCAGCACACAGCCGCCCCGCACCCCATTTTGGCCAGCAGAGTGCTGCAAATGGCATCTGCCCCGCCCCCCCCCGCACCACCACCCACATCTGGCCGGAAGCAACACGGGCATGTCCTTTACTATTTCCAGGCCGGCCCCCCAGGCCTTGAGTTTGACACCCCTGGTCTACACCACTGTTTTTCAAACTTGGCAACTTTAAGATACGTGGACTTCAGCTCCCTGCTTCAGCTTCTAGAGTTGAAACCCACACATCTTACTTGCTAAGGTTGAGAAACATTAGTCTAGTCAGCAGCAGAGCTCATTATGTAGAGTCATCTCAACTCTTAACACAGTTCGAACCAAACATGATCATATTTAATAAGTGAAGGGAATCCAGAATCATACTGAGAAAATATTGGTTATACTCTCAAAACATTCCTGCTAAATGAGTTGGGGGGGGGGGAGCTGTTTCTCCATGTCTTGTGCTAATAAGCACATGGGGCTACAAACATACTCCACTCATCATTCTCGGTGGTTTTACCTGTTCCATAATAAATATTCTACAAAAATGGGCCTGCTGGCTCAGCAGACTAAAAGCATTGTGGTTAACACCAGCTGCCTGCAATTACTGCAGGGTTCGAATCTCGCCAAGGCTCAAGGTTGACTCAGCCTTCCATCCTTTCTAAGGTAAGTGAAATGAGGACCCAGTTTGTGGGGGCAATAAGCTGACTTTGTATAAATATACAAAAGTATGAAGGCTATTGCTTAACGCATTGTAAGCTGCCCTGAGTCTCCGGAGAAGGGCGGCATATAAATCAAATTAAAAAAATAATAATAATAAAAATAATTTTAAAAAAGATTTATAAGACTCCTTCCATGATGTGCTTACCTTGCCGAGTAGCAGCCAGAAGAGGGTATACCAGTCGATCTTTAAAGAGACAAGAGAGCTTCTGAAGGTCCTTATACACGCCTGCAACATTTCCTTTAGGAAAAATTAAAAATAAGTATCATTTGCTCAGTATAGGTAAAGGTAAAGGTTCCCCTCACACATGTGCTAGACTCTAGGGAGCAGTGCTCATCTCCGTTTCAAAGCCGAAGAGCCAGCGCTGTCCGAAGATGTCTCCATGGTCATGTGGCCGCCATGACTAAATGCCAAAGGCGCACGGAGTGCTATTACCTTCCCATCAAAAGTGGTCCCTATTTTTCTACTTGCATTTTTTACATGCTTTCGAACTGCTAGGTTGGCAGAAGCTGGGACAAATAACGGGAGCTCACCCCATTACGTGGCACTAGGGATTCGAACTGCTGAACTGCCAATCTTTCGATCGACAAGCCACTGAGCCACCGCATCCCTCTTGCTTAGTATATTCTATTCTAATGATTTGCCTCTAAGAATAAATCACCAAGCAGTAAAATGGAAAACAACTGGTTCTCTCATTCAGACTGGCAATATGCTGTAACAATTTGATTTACAACAAATAGCAAGTCCTGCATGGACTGATGAATTTGATGGACCTATTAGCATGGTTAAACAATACTACAGAGAATCTATGGAAAGTTTTTAAAAAAGTTTTTAAAGAGGAAGAAGAGAAGAAACCACATTATATCAACTATAAAAGGTATTTCAATAATTAACATCTATGGCTGTTTCATTATTTCACTTTTTGAGCTGGGAAACTATAGCCCCCTTTAGAGTTTCTTAAAATTTTCAACACAATGGGTCCCCCTAGTGAGGCATTATCTGCCATTACACCATTAACTTAATACTGTATAAACAAGCAAGTGGTTTACAAAGGAAAGATTGTGTAAACTTTTTTTTAAAGATACAGCCTTAGAAATGTAAATGAGGAAAAGCTGAAAATGGAAGGTTGCCTCAAATGAAGCCTGTGCTAGAATCTAACTCAAAACCTCCCCTTGAACACAGTATATCCATGATTTCCTACAGGTTACTATGCAGAAATGAAAGAAAACACATTTGGGCAAGTTTGGATATAGCTCTAACCTAGATTAGCTGCACAAGCCGAAGGTATCAAGATAAAGTTCCCAATTCAAGCATCAGTATCTCCTCCTGCTGTGGCCAAGAGGGAGAATAAACCAGAATTGGAGTGGAGTTCACCAGATTGAAACGTGGTTTAAAAGAAACTCCAGACAACTGCTTAATAACCTAAAGTTAAAATGAGATTTAATAAACTAGTTTATTTCTCTCTTAATGGCCAAATAAAAGTAGAGTCTTCTTGGTAAATAGAGAGGAGGAGGAATGGAAACGCAACTAATCTGCCATTCTACATTTGCTTATTCATTTCCCACATATATTTTAAATTATCTTTTTAAAGAGCTATTTTATCTTAAATTGGTATACAAATTTTCTGGCTTTATCATGGTTTTCTTTAAACATGTTTTTATCGTTATGGGGTAAAAAGAAGAATGTATCATAATAAAATAATATTTTTCAGAATATTTTTGTCAGCCACACACTTTTTCACCTGTAGCAGATTGTCTAGAACAGTGATGTCTAACCTTTTCAGGACCGAGTGCCCAAAGTGCGCCCAAACCCCCAAAATGCAATGCATATGCAGGCCCCATGCGCTTGTGGCACCTCTTGCATGCGCCCCGCCCCCACGCATGTGCGCACCCCACATATGCCCACACGTGTGCGGGGCCCCTGCACGCATCCCATTCCCCATGCATGCGCGTGCATCCCCCCACATGCGCCCCAACCCCGTGCATGTGCGGCTAAGGCACGCACACATGCGCAGCAGAGCTGGGGCAATGGCTCACGTGCCCACAGAGAGGGTGATGCGCACCACCTGTGGCACACATGCCATAGGTTCACCATCACGGCTCTAGACCCACTGCAATTGTCTATAATGTATAAGTATTTTCTTCTGCCTGAAGAGAAAATCTGTGCCTTGCAATATATTTTTTCATTGTTTGGAATGTTTTGTTTTCATAAAATACATTGCTGCAGAACTCAAAGCCTGGCAGGAATTCATGAGGTCTTTGTAGTTATTTGAATAAATTTTAAATGTTCAATGATGCAACTTAAAAATGATGCACCTACTGCATTCGACTTCATCTTCTAATTTGCTCACTTAATGATTAAAATTACTGTGGCATTACTCATCTATTAGCTTCTAGCTGTTCCCCAAAATTCAGATTCATATACCTGAGTCTTCAAAGCAGATAAATGTTGCTGGCAGAAGCTGTAGTCTCTTTACACTTTTGATGTCAATGTCAATCTTCAGCATTGCTAAAAATAGAAAAAGACACTATAAGAGCTTAACAAAAACATTACTGAGGATTCTGAACTTCCTGGGGAAACTCAACAGAATAAATTTGACCAATAGCAATGTGTGCTATGAAAACACAATAAAAAATATGACAACCCCCCTTCTTTCGCCTTGGAGGCTGTGTGGCATAATATTCCAGGATATATGAAGGAATCTAACCAGCTTGGATTACTAAGTGTAATAGAGTGAATAGTTTAATTTTGTCTGTGCTCATGGAGTCTCCCTCACTTCCTTCAAAAGGGACTTTTCTGAGACCTTAAACACATCTCAAATGAGACTGCCCACTCTTCTCTTTTGAAGCCCTGTCTCTCAGTATCTGTTTTACAGCCTAATCCTTCTTTTTAAGCAAATTAGTTTCAATATACTACTAAAGGCTTCATGTCTGATTACTTGTAACCTTCAATTGGGCAAAACTATTTTTTCAATCAACATACTTCAAATGGCCTAACTAACCAAAATTCAGGACCCATGATTCATGAAATTGAAATTTGCCTAAGTTGTGGCCAGTTCAGTGCTGCTGCAGTCAGCTAGACACTTGATTGTTGATTACACTTTCCACAAGAAACACCAATGGGCAAGATAGCAATAAGTAGCTTTTTTGCCTGACAGATGTCATTCTATTTTTCTTTCTGTTTATCTTTGGATATGAAAATATCTCTGGTGTAAAGATTCGTTGAGTCATAGAATTATCTAGTTATCATTATTATTTTACCATTGTCTGTTTTAAATAAACACCTGAATTCTTTATAAGTGTTTTAAATAAGCACTGAAAGTAGGAGAATTAATTAATGGGAGTTGAGATCCATGAAGGACTGAAGGCTGGTTGGAAATGAAGCAGGAACCTAGACTGGTCACTATCGGATCTCAATTTGTTGCTCAGAGGAAGAGCTGGAGCCAATTGGATGCAGCAAATCAGGAAGAGAGATTTGGAAGACTGTGGGCATGGACATGAATCAATCAGCCATGGTTGGGGAAGGACTGCAGGGAGAGCTGGTGGCAAGATTTGAGAAACAGGGAGGATGTGCTGGGAAGTCAATAAAAAGGTTGGAGGAAGATGATTAAGTGGCTGATAAACAATGTAAATTCCGTGCACATTTGGTTGCATTCAGTTGGAAGAAAATAAATATCACATTTCCTCCAAGACAAAGATAATGATAGGTGGTTGAAACATTGGAAGAAAGAAAACATCAATCTTGGCACAAGTTGTATTGAAACTTTTGCAAAATCAGTTAAGAAAGCTTTTTTCTAGAGTTTATGTGTCCAAGTTTACATTTTTATTGCTGATTCTTCAGAGATGGACATGAAAGTAAAGTTGCAAAATATAAAAGACTGCCATTTCTTTTTTAATACAGTTCAGGAGGATAATCTATCTCACTTCATAGCACTTCTCAATGCATTTTGTCATATTTAGTAATGCCTAAAAGCTGACATCACATATGACATAAGAGTCAGCTGATTCTTAAGTCTTTCAAGTTTGTTAGCAGTTACATAGTATGGAAGACAAAGAATAACAAATGCTAGCCTTCAATCAAATAAATATCAGAATATACCTACCATTGATAACAATAAGGTCTCCCAAAGGCACACAAGTAAGGGCAGCAATGCCATTTTCACAGAGGGGATGGGCATACTGTAGCTTATAAACACCTCTGTTTCGCCATTTGTCAGGCATTCTTGTTGCCTTTGACTGTGTTCCCTATGAATAATAAAAGAGGAATTTAACAAGGCAACTAAAACTTGACTACAGATTTGTTATGTGTTTGCAATAGCACTACTAAAATCATAGGGGATGGGGAATTTTGATTATGGTAACAGTGCAACTAAAGCATGTAAGTAGTCACTGTCAAACCTTTCTCAGTTAATCAGCAAGAAATTACAAGAAAGCCTTCTAGAGAACCACAATTCTAATCAGTAATTTTATTGTTATCAAGTTACTAAAGCCATTACAGAAATGGCCACCGAATATCAAACAAAGCCCCATTCATCCTGAAATTAAGGTCCCTGCTTCTGTGCCTCTGTAATGTTAACAGGCTAGAAGTCACTTTCTTTTGGGCAAAAGTCAGTGTTCACCTCCTTTGAGAACTTTCACAGGTCATCTGTGCATCTTTTGCAGCCCAGCCCAGAGGAAAAGCAGTCCCAATCATTGGCATAGTCTTATACCTTATTATTAATTATATATTTATGCAATTTGATAACTAGTTTTCATTAAGATCATCATCTAAAATTATGCTGTTGATAATGAAGAGGCTAAATCGAAATGTCATGAATCAAACTCAAAGCAACAAATATTTGCCAAAAAAAAGTACTGAGATTAAAATATTAAATTCAGAATTTACCGAAATTCTACTTATATGGCTGCACTGGGAAGCTTGATAAACCTTTGATAACTCATATTTACTATCCCTAGTTCTAATTAGTCTAATTATTTTTAATGTGACACACATTACATATTAGAAAGGAGAAAGCTATTTTGTATTATTTTATTCATCTTCCATAGGCTAAAGGCATGTTTGCAAGACAAGAATTTACCTAAAGAGCTTCCATGCTAAAGCTCATTAAAAAGGGACAATCAGATACGTTTATTTAATTGGAATCCTGCATTTATTTTAATATTCAACATTCACAATAGAAATTTATTTTGTAAAACAACACCTATGAATACTATATGCAGTTCTGGTTTTCACATTTCTTTCACTAGGTAATGTTGTGCATTAACTGTGTTTTGCTCAATGAGTATGCAGTACAAATTATGACTAATGCAGAACAGTGTGTGGCCATAATATTCAGGATTGTGACAACCAATATATTCATGAGCAATACTATGTGTTATCAGCAAATCATGACTTACTAGAAGCCAACATTATCTTATTACTGGCCTAAGATCTATGTCAATGATGAAAATGATGAGAAATGATGAGAAATGAAATTCAACCAAATCTGATGGGATGCATAGTATTCACATTCAGACATCCTTTGTAAAAATTTACTTACTTGAGGTATATATCCTGTCTCCATCATGATAAGATGGATCAAAACTATCAAGGCATCATTGGCACTGGTACATTCTGCAGAATGGTACAGGGTCTGAAGCGAGTGTGGTACTTGTCCATCCGTAGCTTCAGAGCAAAGCATTGGCTCTGAAGGATAAGAACCTGCAGCTTCTTGGAAGTCAAAGTCATCAGATACAGCTTCTGAAGCAAATGCTTGGCTGGATTCTGCCTTGAAAGGATAGCAGCAGAAACAAGAGAGCATTAAAAAATATATTTAAAATTATATTTAAAATGATAAGAGCAAAGGGTTTCTGTGAAAAAAAGCTGGTTTATCTAAAAATAATGGAAGCAGTATCTCAGTATTTTCCCTATTCGGTATTTTCCCTACAAGGGACAATGAAAGTCTTCATTTCTTATGGACTTACCATATTGTCTGTATTCATCTGAATATCATCTTGAACTTTATCGTCTGGTAAATGTCCATTGTGTCTTTCGCTATCTAGAATTTTAGATTGGTTGTGACAAATGGCTGAAGTGGATGGTTCATGATTATTCTGTTGTGGTTGCAGGGATGAGGTGAGAGTTGGAAATACTCTTAATTCTGTCTCAATATCTTCCAATATCAAACATATCAAGTCTCCTGAAACAATCCCAAATGATGCTAGGGTTTCCTCATCTCCAGTAAGGGAGTCTTTGTTGTTCAATGTTATCGCAAACTTGATGTCAGAACTGCAGGGAAACAACATTAAGCACACATTTTGTATTGAGGAACACACACTAACTGCAGACTAAAAGATGTCCTTAATTACCTAATTCCACAATTTACTATAATGCAACCAATAAGTATAGCCATTAAAACAAGTCTCAAACTGATTCATTTTCACCTGCATTTATTATACATGTTTACATGCCAGGAATAAACTTTTTTTATAAATGTAAGTCTAATACATATTTAAAAGTACTATTTGTAGTATTAGCATTTAAATTATTAGTAGCAGAATGCTAAAGAGGAAGGCCACATTTCTAAAAGAATGCTTTCAGTCTTACTAAATAAAAATATATTATCAAGGCTCTTGAATTTGCCTGCATTGCAATAGCTAAATAGTATCTAACTTATGATTTGCATTTCAAAAGTATTATTTTAAGTTTTGCATGTAATTAAAAAAAAATTTAATAGGTACCAAGGGAAATTTTTCACAATCAAACACAATGTCCATCTCCACAAAACCTAAATGGTGCATTTCACCTTACAACATTTGCAACTCACTTTTGAGCTCAAAAGATATTTTCAAATTCAACAATCACAAAATCAGTTTTTATACATAATTTTTCCAGTGACTATTATTTTACAGGGCATGTCTGAGGAAAACAGCAATATTTAATTTTTAAAATAATAACTTTTTTCACTGTAAACTCAAGGCAAATCAATCCCAAATCTCTAGCATACCAAACCCTACCACTATAAGTCTCAGCTATGAAACCCTAGCATTCATTCTTCTGGGATTCCAGAAAACCCTTAAGACCTGGCTCTATTCCCAGGCCTGGGATTAAATGTTGGTGTAATTTATTGGCTGAACCTCTATCACATTGTTTTTGTACTGTTTGATGTTATGGTTCAAGCTGTTTGTGTGTGTGTGTGTGTGTGTGTGTGTGTGTGTGTGTGTGTGTGTAAAAGCCACCCTAGAGAGGATATCCATATTACACTGAATAAAATAAGCCACTGTGACAAGAATTAGAGGAATGTGTACTACCAATATTTTAATAAATCACATCATTTCTGTGAAATAACTATCAGTTTCTATTATAACTGTAGCCCATAAACGAAACTGAATATGTAATCTTACTCTGACTTTCAGTTTCACAAGGAAAATACTATCAACTTTCACTTACAGTATCCCTCATCAACAGGACAGAAAAAGTCTGATTCTATCTATCACAACATAATCTCAATACTTTCATGAATATACCTATGACTAGCAAGACTGGATTCAGGATTATAGATCAACTAGTTCACTAAAATACAATCTCATGTACAGCTTACTTGGGAAAATAAGATTTGTTTCTTAGTATATTGACTCAGTTATTTAATTCTCCAATAAATTAGTTTATCTGAAAAGTTAGGAATCCAGGAATCCATCATTCAATGAAAACATTTCTAAAATATCCAACAAGCCACATGAATTAAGAGGTTTGCTATGTTTTGAAATTAAATTTGCTCTACATAAAGGAAGATATTCAGTAACCAGATCAAAAGCTGTGCAGACTCCCCACAGTATTTGCCAAACATGATTTTTTTCTTTCCAATAAACTATGTACTTTAGATTTACAATTTTGAAAAGTAGGCAAACCTGAAAGATAATGACTTGGCATTAGGTGGAGGGAGGGAGAAAATGAATCAGTTCTAGTCTAACTTGCTACATTGTTTAGACAATATGATCCTGCAAAACTGTTTTACCAAAAATTCAAAAGACTTCAACACATAAAGAAATGCCTAAAGATTGGGAAATATAATCACTGAAGAAACTATTCAGGTGATAGATTCCCCACTTTTTCACAAATCCTGATTCTGAACATTGCCTGGTATGTAAATATTTATTTCTGTTTTGTTTTGCTTTGCTTTGGTCAATGCATTGAAACACTGACCAAACCATTTCCATCCTAAAATGCATAAGATTTTTTTTTATTTATTTTTTAGAAAACTGTCATATGTTTTCCTCTGCACAGAAATTGTGTGTGAAGGATGGGACCGACTCCACATACATTCCACATAATTTATAATCCTACAAATGCCAACAATACTGCAATATTAATAATATTGAATAATAAACCAAACATCCTAAAATTTGATTCACTTCAATGCTGTACATTGTAACAATAACGTCTCCTTTAAGCCATGCCTGACTTCTGGATAACTCCATAAACCCATCCATGTGTAATTTTCTTGGCAGCAATACAGAAAATAGGTAAAACCATCCCGTTCCTTGAGATGCTTTCCCTCATCCCCACTAGTTGCCAACAGTTAAGTTTTTAACTTAAAGCAATCCATCTTGGGAACCAATCTTCTTAAGACATAAACACAAAGTTTTAGTCAAGAGCAGAGGTCTTCAAACTTGGCCTCTTTAAGACTTGTGGACTTCAACTCCCAGAATTCTCCAGCCAGCATAGCTGGCTGGAGAATTCTGGGAGTTGAAGTCCACAAGTCTTAAAGAGGCCAAGTTTAAAGAGGGAAAAGAAGGGCAAAGACACTTTCCTCTTAATATTTCCCTCATTCTTATTTTGTGCCAGACCCCGCCCCCCCAAAAAAATGACATTTATCCTTTGGATCCCCAAATTATTTATTCGTCTGTTCCATTCACTGTCACTATCAAAATGAAGCATTTCGAAGGACTCGAAAGTTTTCTCCCCATAAAAGCTATAAAACGGTTTATTGTCTTCCAACAAGTCTTCTCCGACTCTGGTCCATCCCTCCGGCTCTCCTAGAAATGGAAACCGTCTCCATTTCCTAGAATAGGGAAGCCCGGCTTCCCATCACTCTCGTCGACTACCTCACCTCACACCCTCATTGCCCGGCAGCTCCGCTCGCCCATACCTGTAACCCCAAGCGGGCAAGACGGTTTGGCCAAGGTGCGCACGCAAATCCCCCAGCCGTGGCTCCGCCTCCGCCAACTCCAACGGAGCCGTCCGCCCCTGCAGCCGTACGCGGAGCTTCATGGCGGCCAACTGCGCTCGCGCCGCCTAAGCTCCCTGCGCTCCCCCCCTCCCTCCACCCCCCGCTGCGCCGCAGAGGCCCCTTCGCGAAGGTGGCGGCACAGAGAGGCGACGCCACCACCGCCGTCGTTGTTGTTTGTTGTGGGTTTGGGCTGCCGAGGAACCGCCTCCTTGACCCCGGCGACCTTGCGATGACGTAGTTCCGCCCTTCGGCTTGCCCCACCCCTCTCAGCGGGTGCGTCGTTTCCACGCAACCGCCTCCTTCCCCCCCACCCCACGCCAACGAATCGTTGAGCGTTGGTAATTGGGTGCTCGCCTTTTATCATCTTGTTCTCTACCGAAGTTGGTCTTCCGTTGATGGCATCCGCGTTCTTCTCATCTGGCGCTTCTCTGGTAGCAAAGGGCTTGTCCTATGTAAAGAGCACTCCCAAAGGTGCTTTTTCAAGAGGCAACTGGACTTTCTGGGTTTTCTTTGAAGACGTTTCGCTTCTCATCCAAGAAGCTTCTTCAGTTTCTTCAGTGCAGAGCTGAAGAAGCTTCTTGGATGAGAAGTGAAACGTCTTCAAGGGGAAAAAAAAAACCAGAAAGTCCAGTTGCCTCTTGAAAAAGCACTTTTGGGACCGGACTTTCTGTTGTTGTTTTGTTTTTCCTTGAAGACGTTTTGCTTCTCATCCAAAAAGCTTCTTCAGTTCTGGACTGAAGAAATTGAAGAAGCTTCTTGGATGAGAAGCGAAACGTCTTCAAGGGAAAAAAAACAGAAAGTCCAGTTGCCTCTTGAAAAAGCACCTTTGGGACAGCCATGACCTGGATGACTGAGCATCTCTATAGACTAAAGAGGACTCCTTATCCATCCGTATCCATCCTTGTCCACAGCATCTGGTTATGGGGCGTCATCAGGCTGCACAAAACAGGATGTGGAGGTCTGGGTTTTTTTGTGATTTATGATGGCAGGGTCTTGCTTTACAACAAGATGACAACATGGCAGCTCTAGTATGGACTGATTCATGTTGTTAAGAAAGGAAGAATCTCGTTCAAATAATCTCAGTTGCTGGTACCTTTGTGAACACTTCTAATGGGACTAATGGGAGCAACATGAAAGTTTATCTCAAGTTACTTTTTCCACTTCACAATTTAGCCTGGAGGGGGGAGGTTCTGGTGGTCTCCCATCCATAAACTAACTAGGTCTAACAGTCTGAGCTTCTAGGCTTCCAAGCCCAAGATAGCTTGGCATATGCTCCTACTCACCAGCACTTTACATACATACATATATTCAAACACACACAAATGGAAATACATACATTTCTTTTATATTAAATGGGAATAGGTTTAAATATTGTGCCAAGTATAATATATAATATAGTATAATATGCCAAGTATAACAACTGGCTCTTAATCCAGAAAAATTATATACTATTATTCATTATGTGAAGCATTATAATTATAATTTTTAAACCATGGTTTGTATTTTATCTCACGATTACAGTTTATTCAATAAACCATGTTTAACTAATTGTAATGCAATGTGTGAATCATTGACATGTTTATGGAGTTATTGTTAAGTTGCGAAATAGTGAAGGTCTGAATATCTGAAAACATGTAACATGTATCACAATTAACATTAATAGCATAGTTCAATCTTGGATTCATTTTATTACTTAATTACTATTTATCAAAGGTACTACTGTGTCTATAAATTGTTTACCTATCAAACAATCTTAATTGAACATTTGTACTTGTACCTATGCAGCATCCTAGATTTTACTACATTTCCAGTTCATTACCATACAGTTCAATATCGGACTATATTTTTTCTTTCCCGGTGAAAATGATTAAATGAACATCCTCTTCGGGTGGTAGGGCTGGAATAGTCTCCTGCCTTATGGGATTGCTGAAAATAACACACAATGTTCCTTTGCCATTCTAAAAGAGAATTGAATACATGTGAAACGCTCGGGATATTTGTCTTTCCCATCAGACAGACTTGGCACTGACCACAGTGTGAAGTTCAAACAATAACTAGCAAATCAAATACACTAAATAAAAGTAGTATGATTAATTAGAACATGTAGCATTTTGCTGCTGACCATTAAAATATCTCTGTGAGTTGGCACACTTTTTATTTTATTCTGATTTTAGCAAAAACAAAATATCGAGAGAATCCAAGATGGTTTAATTGGCAATCTGATGCACACTTATGTGGGAGTAAGTCCCAATGGTAATCACACTGAAGTAGACACACATTCATTTGCCTTGATTCCCTTCTAACTATCATTCTGAAACTGGAGAAACATACATATTTAGATGATAGTCTTTTCTTCTCTGCAATTTTCATTGTTTCTTTTTTCTATTTCTCTTTATTTGTATTCTTTATCTTTTTAAACTGCAATAAAAATTATTATTTTTAAAAACGTGACTTTCAGTGGCTAAATTAAAAATTAAATGAAATACATATAAATAACCTGGTGCCAAGCCATGAAGCCCTTCAAGGATCGGAAACATTGAAGGTGAGACAAGGTTTCTTAAAGTTTTTAAGCTTCAGCATTTCTGAGTAGCTGCTTTGGACGCAGTTTCAGTTCATTTAGCTGGCATGTCCTCATTTCTGACTAACCGTTCCAGGATTCTGTATTGTGCATCCTGTATCACAAACAATGAAACCACATACACAAACAAAAGTAGTCAGGCCAACATTTTTTAAAAAAAGTAATGAAGTGTTTGCTTCTGCTTATAGGATGTACAGTTCTCACATTTTGCAGTATGAGGCTCAGAAAAGAATAATTGCTCCATCAGTTATTTTTTATATTCCTGTTTCTGACATTTAGAACACCAGGAGTATTTAGAGGTAAGGATTAGAAAATCTTTCTTTTGAAAGATTATTACAATTACCCTGTACCTTGATTTTAATCCTACATGCATTCCCTGGGTTTTGTTTTCTGTTCTTAATTTGCTTTGCATCAGGGTGTTGTAACCAGACTTTAATTTCCTTCAAGGAGACCTGTTGAAATCAGGGATAATCATGATAAAGCATCTCTTATTTCAGGACTAAGTCTGCATCTATGTATTGAAATTAAAATGATGTCTATAAGATTCTATTTTTTTCTACAAAAATATTTACAATGAAGATATTTTAAAAATATACAGATGAAAATGTTACAGCTGTTAAATATATGGCAAATTGTGTAAGATAGACTTATAATGGATTTTTTGAAATCTCATGTAAAAATGTTCCTAATAATTTTAGATCTAAATATTTAATTGTTATTGGCTAATTGTGCCTTAAATTTTACTTTTAACAAACATGAAATTAGGATTAGGATTATGAAATAACTAAGCTTACAATATATTTTAACAGGTAATACTCAACAAAAAGTGAATAAGGAAGATGAGATCCTGGTGGGTTTTCATTCTTTTAAGTTTATTTCTTTTTCAACTTGAGGCTAACCCTGAAGTCAGAATAAAAATTACACAAAGGGGATTGAATTATGGTAAATTTATTTATTTTATTTTACAACTATATTTCAATATACTTCAAAACTGTTATATAATACTATGGATTTCCTCAAAGCTTCATGGTCACCTCGGAGAACTGAAATAATTTGAGCCTGCAGCATACATCTGCCTAAAATGCTGTTTATAAACATGCTTAAGGAATCTCATGTCTGTAAAGTAGAAATTAGATTGCATATCTACACAAATCCATCCTAACTTGTCTGAAAGTGAAATACAATAAGCATTCCTATTCATTGATATAAGTTACCATTAAATTCTCTTCCCTTTCTGCACAGTTGACAGAATAACCTTGTTTCCTGACAAGATAAGTAATTAAGGAGCAGAATATGAAGAATTAGAGTAATTACTAAGAAATCTGCCCCTAATTTTCTATCTTCAAACGTGTTCAGAAGAATATTGGGTGGCTTATGAATTCAAGTAAATAATAGACTGACAAATGATGGAGCTGAACACCATGTATTCCTTTTAGCAAAAGAAATTGGAATGAAGCTCCTTGAACAAGAACTAAGGACAAGAATATTTCCAGATGAGATTGGCACTGAAAAATACTTTTTTGGCAAAGTTGACTACACAGTATCAAGGTATTTGCTTATCTGTGCCATGAATGTGTTACCTTATCTTTAATTTCTGAATTTTGTGACAATATACTTCAGTTTCTTGATATAAAATGTATTTGTTTATTTCAGTATAACTGTTGCTGTTTATCATTTTTTCTATAAATGCATATTTTATTTTAGTTATTCTTTTAATTTCACAAGCCACATCAAAGAACTTTATTCTGAGTTAACATGCCCTGCTTTACATTACATAGATTAAGCTTCATTTCATCTTGCAATATGATATGTCAAGCTTCTCTCTTTATAGGATTCAAATCACGTCTACTTCAATATATAATTCTTCTGTGGTCCTGATACCTGGGAATAGTATTGGACTATTAATTAAAAATATTTCTGTGACAGTTACTACACACTGGACCTTGAACAACTGGCTGATGTAAGTGCAATTTTGTAAATCTAAGGCTATTTATTCTGTCACCTGATAATTGAAAATAATTAAAGCTAAGCGTTAGATTAGCTGCTTTCATCCAGACAGTATTTAAATTAGAAATTAAACAAGGAACTGAAACACAAAAATACTTTTAAAACCGAATGAGATATTGAGTTTAACTATTGCTGTGTCTTCTTATTTTTCCCTGTGTAGTGACTATCAGGGAGAAGTTGAAATATCCATTTTAGGACTGTCTATTACAACAAATATAATTGTGGCACAAAATAACAGAGGAGATTTTCTGGTGTCTGTTGAAAACTGCCAATTGACCACTGGTAATATTGAAGTCCAGCTTAATAGTGAAGGAAGGTAAATTCAAGAAATATATTATTTAATCATATTTAATTATAAGGAACTATAGTAATGGGGGTCTGTTTTTAATGAATTTTTGATATATTGAACAGTGTATGTTATTTGTATGATGTTGCAAATTATGTAGATAATATAAATTGTAGCAGAATTTGGTCTGTGGGATACAAAGCCTGATAAACATTGAAGTCTGATAAACTCATGTTTCACTCAGGTCACCCTAATAAATATATAGAGATATGTACCTGTAATGTGTAGAATATTCCAGTCTTCTTCAGATAAATATCTCAGTTTTCCATATTGTTTTTCACATGTGGAAGCCAAATGGAGAACACAATAATTTAAAAACTTCTCCCAAAAGTAGCATGCCATGAGGTAGTATTTTAATTAATTATTAAGCTTCATACCAGTTAACTTTCAATGAGCATTCAACTGTTGCATATGTCTGCATATTTCTATTATCTAACAAATTAAATTATTAAGGAATTAACATATGTTCTGGTGTTTTTTTTTTTAAACCTCCAGGTGGTTTTATAATGCTTTTGTTCAACATTTGGAAAAGGTTATACGTACAAGATTGGAAAACCAAGTAAGTTTGGGAAATTTGAGTGGATAATAAATTTGCCTCCAAAGAGCAAAATGTTCTTTTTCTTAGTCGACTCTTTCCTACACTTGACAAAAATGAAAAATCTTATGTATGTATATATATTTTTTCACAGCTCTGTCTAAATATTATATTAAGAATCCAAAAGGAAACTGAAGTACTTAAAGGACTAAAAGGTGAGTGTGATAAACTATCTATATTTTGCTGATGGGCTTACTGTATTGTAAACTAACATTTGAGCAATATGCAAAATCTTTAAAATTTAAGAATTGTGAAGTTGAAAATGAAAGCCTTTCTGATACTATTTGTATTGATAAATACTATTTATATTGATACTTACACTGATACTGAGTTAAGGGAAGGATGCTTAAAACATCACAGCTTTCTGTACTTAATATAAAATGATAATTTTTCAAAAGTGTGGAATTATATTTGTCTTCCATACACTCAGTGATTTTTTAATTATATGTTTCTATCAGTCGAAGGCTTCCTTTCCAAAAACAATTTCATTTTTCTATCTTATCTTTCTTTATTAGTATATGAAAGACCTCATGAAAACAACTGTTGGAAAGATAGCTATTGACTGGGAATATATTTCAGTATTAGCAAACAGAGGGACTGTTTCTTCCTATTGCATGACATTGCTCAGCCTCTTTCTTGTTACATTTCTGTAGTTTTCAAACTGCTGTTATAGCATCCAGTACTACCACTATAAGGAAATCCTATCACTTTACTTTAGAGTAAAGAACCCCAAATGCAGAATTTAAATTTGGTTTGTTGCAGTGAAAGTACAATATTAAACTTGTGTTAAACTCAGAAGTAGCATGGAAAATTTCTCTCTCTCTTAAATGGGAATGTTTGATTTATTTCATTTATACTGTTGATGATTTTATTTTTGTATTTACATTATTGCTGTTCCTTATGTGGGGAGCTACATCTTGATTAGGTTATTACAAAAAGTAGGCTAAATTAATGACACACTGTTTTCTACCATGGCATAGCTAACTAACCAAGAATAGTGGCAAATACAGACCAGAGACTTGTAATTTCTTTCTAGTATCTTGCATCTTTTATCAAAGTATTTCGTGGCAGTTTTCATTTCTTACGGCTGTGGCCAATCTGCTCATCTTTGGGACATGGACTAGGAAGGATAAACAAAGAATAAAATCTTTTTTCCCTCTGAAGCTAAAGTACAAGTGTTATCAGGAGATCTGTTAATTTCAATATTATCTGTGCCTAATAGGCAACAGGCATTGCTCACAAGCAAACATGATATGTCACTTGTCATGCTCCTAACATTCTGATCTGCTTCAAGTTTTGCGTACTAGTTATTTCAAAACACTTCACTTGATTAGCTAGTCATCTGTAAGATTAATGGCAAGGTTGTTGGATTTAGAAAGGAAAATTCTTGAAATTCCTGCTGTGTGTGAGGTTTAGTGGGTGACATTGAGATGGCCATTGCTTTACAGCCCTACCCTCCCTTACAGGATGTGTGGAAGGGAGGGTATCGGAGATTTTGAGTATCTGAGATCTTGAGGAAGAGAAAATTTGAGAGACCTCAATTTTGCTTTTTTAATAATGTTACAGGTGTATTCCAGATTAATCCCTTTATCCAAGTAAAGTATTCACTTATTAAACCTCCTGAAGTCTTTAAATCCTATGTTGATCTGGATTTTAAGGTAATCCTGTTGGTTGTTATACTGTCTGAAATTGTAGTTTTATAGGCTATTTTTGCTTTAACAATCATCTAGCGATCTTCAGAAATCTAAAACATTGTTTCTTTATTTTATAAATTTATTAAACTTATAAATATAATTGTGTTATTGTTATATTATTAAATTGATAAAACTGTCAGATTCTCGGATTCAATGTTCGTCCATTTCTAGGAAATGTAGATAAACATTTTGATTCTTGTATTTCATTTATTTCATTTATATTCATTTTATTTTAGCTTACTTGTTTAATTCTTAGATTTTTTTTCATAAAGACAAGCACCTCCTTCATTGGGATGGGACACAAATTAATAACAAAAACTAAAAGCAGATAAAATTGGACTTAAATCTGCCTTCCTCAACCATTTTAATCTGTGTAATTACAAACTCCATAACACCCAGCCATGCATGAGGGGTGATTGTAATTATAGGAAAAGCACAGAATAGGAATAGAAAATTTGAAAAATCTGAAAGTCAAAAGTAAAATAAATCAAAACTCAGAGCTAAACAAGAAACTGCAACTGTTCATTCAGCATTTGCAAATATTGTCTTTCTTTTTTAATATAATTTTTATTGAAAATTTTTAACAAGATAAAAACAATACAGTACAAATATTAGAAAAGAAACAAAGAAAATAAATAGATCTGGCCCATGGGCCTGCCCTTTAAATAGCGAATGACCGGCCCGCTATGCCTCTGCCAGCAAAAACGGAGCTCAGGAGAGCTTTATGTGGCCCTCCAGGCTCCATTTTCAGCTGCGATGGCCTCTGCCAGTGAAAACAGAGCCTGGGGAAGCTGCTCCAGGAGGCCGTCATGGCCGAAAATGGAGCCTCGATGAGTGACATCGAGCTGGCCGTGCTCTCCCAGCCCCCCCGAGGTCAAACACAACCCTGATGCAGCCCTCAATGAAACTGAGTTTGACACCCCTGCTCTAAGGTTATATCAAAATATCCTTTATCAATAAGTTACCCTTTCTAAGCATCAAATCCATAAACCACAAGGCCATTTTTTCAGCAAAAAGTGCATAAGCGATTTTCCATCAATAATAAGTGTAATACTTGATGCATAAAGTATATTGTATTTCTAAATTAAATTACTCCTATAGGTTTTGACCCTGTCCTAGGTGTTGGCAAAATACTGTGGATCAGCTTGAACTCTGTGCTGCACTTCTGATCCAAAGTTGTATGAGATAAAGTGGAAAACATATAATGAAATGAATGGCAGCATTTCTTTCAAATATCAGAAATGGAGGCCAATAAGGGGGCAATGGAGTTTTTAAACAGCCATCCTTTTTTGTCCCTGTGACTTCATTATAAAAATATGTAGCTGCATAAATGGAGTTAGATCTTTGGAGTTGCATTTTTCAATCAAAATCACCTCATTTACTAATGGAAGATCTTTAGCTAAAATGGTAAAGCATGAGCATTCATGGACATTTTTTTTTAGAGAAGGAGGTATACTTCTAAATGAAGCCCATTAAAATCAATAAGATTGATCCTCCATTAAGTGATCATGGAATACTTGTTTTGTTCTATAAGTAAACTTCTGTTCTATATATTTTTCAGGTTTCTGTGTATTTTTCAAGTAATCATACAGAGTCTCCCTTTGTGGCAGCTCCCATCACTCTTCCAGAAAAGAACAACTATATGCTCTTTGGTGGAATTTCTGAATCTTTGCTAAACTCTATTACGTTAACTTATTACACTACTAGAGTGTCGAAGATAACTTTTTTGGAAGAGGTAATTATCAATAGTATCAACGGCGTTATTAGTAGTATTACATATTTTGTGAATGAGTCTGAACTTATGAAAAGTCCTAAGTGATCTTGAAAAAATGCATGTGGTCATATATGGGGTCAGGCCAAAGTAACCACTAACTCAAGCAAAGCAACTGATTTGGATATTAAAAAGGTTGCAAATATTTGTAATTTAAACTTGTGTTCATATGGTTCATATTCATATTTTTATTTGTAGAAAGAAATCTTGGTGGGTTTTTCAAACTTGAACATCTTCATTGTTGGGTAATTGATTGATTATGTGCCATCATGTCAGTGTCAACTTTTAGCAACTACACTTTTTTACTATACAGCAGTCATCTGAATTTTTGCAGCCCCTTACTCGAGTACTTGAAGGACTGTGAACAGCAGCAATGAGGAAAACAATAACCTATATTCCAATTCCCTGTCATGTTAACACCATGCAGAATAACTTTCATGTCAAATCAAGTTAATAGATAACTAACAAGCAATAGTCTCATCCTAATTTTTGTACATTATTTGATCTCCCTAGGTTCAAGATACCTTTTATAAAAGGGGCAACACAACACAATATAAACTCAGGTTTGCACCTTTCTCATCCATCCAGTCACTCATTTCATTTCAACAAAGAACCATCATTCTCACTGCTCACTGGGTGTCTTAAGACCCTCTTTCTTGACCTAGACTATTTCACAGAATTATTGGGGGAGGGATGGGAGTGGAAAGCACAATGCAGACTTTCTTAAATTTCCAAAAGAAAGATAGGATATAAATTTGAAACATAAATATGTGGAAAGAGACATAAAAATTTCTGCTCCTGTGCACAAAACACTCAATGATGGTGATCAAGGGAAGGGATTTAAGTAGTCCTTCATTTAAAAGATGAGTAGGAAACTCATATATTTCTTTCATTTTGCAGCATTCCTCAAACTTTAATTTAACCACAGATACCTTAAGCAGAGTCATTCCTCAAGTAAGCATGAGCTATTTTAAAAATCTAAACAATTGTGGGTTTATATGCATGAATGTTGGATAAGTATTGATTGATTTCCAAAAGTTTTCAGCATTTACTTTTGACAAAATGTGATTTTAGGAAAGATTGCCTCTTTCAGCATGCAGAAAATGTGTTCAAGAAAAGATCAAAGGATATGTGATAGCAGGAAATTCATGTTGATATTTATTCATTTCTTCCTAATGGAAATTAATGATTTGACTGACTAATGAAGGGAAAATATTAATCCAGCTCCATTAGGGTCAGAATCTCAACCCATACAAACAAATATGAGATCCCATTCTTTGTTTTTCCAGTTTTGTAGCTACTCTATAAATTCGTTGCTCTCACCATAGTATGGCAGGAGCAGATGTGAGGCATAGAAATGTTTTATATTCTGAATGACAACATGAACATAATGTATAAGTAATATGTAAAAATAAAATAAAGAATTTTATTACTCCTCGTATTGCTAATTCCATCTTTGAAATAACTACACTTAACAATTCTAAACAAATTTGTCAGAACATAAATCTCATTGGACAGTGGGATTATATTTCCAGGTAAATATGCATGGGATTAATCACGTATACATGCTGTTTTAGAGTAAAGATACATAGCAATGTAGATTTGGGGCCAAATAACTATGACTATATATAATTATTATAAATAATAAATAATTATTTCTTTATGCAGGTTATACAGCATTATGCCAAATCACATCCAGTGAGAATGAAATTAATGGTCACTGCAGCTCCAGTTTTAAGGTTGCAAAATAACAGTTTCACTATAGAGATTCCTTGTTTTGTAGTAGTATCTGCTCTTCTGTCAAACTCAATGATAAAGCCCATCTTTGCCGTGAATGCAGTAAGTAATTATAGAATATTACAATATGTAAAAGTAATTGGTTGAAAAAACTCACTTCTTCCCTGCCACTTATTATAGAGATGATCAAGAGCCAGCCAAGGAAAATCACAGCTATGTAATAATTTGATGTAATGTGCTCAGCCATTGGTAAAAGTGATTAAAAGTTTTCTTGGTTCCCATACATTTTTGTCATTTCTGACATTCTGCTTTTATGTTTGTTTTTATGCTGTTTCTTTGTTTTAAAATGTTTTCTCCATATCCAGACCAGTGGTGGGTTTCAACATTTTTTTACTACCGGTTCTGTGGGTGTGGCTTGGTGGGCATGACATGGCATGGCGTGGCTTGGTGGCGTGGCAGAAGAAGGATACTGTAAAATCCCCATTTCCTCCCGATCAGCTGGGACTTGGGAGGCAGAGAATAGATGGGGGCGGGGCCAGTCAGAATTTTTACTACTGGTTCTCTGAACTACTCAAAATTTCTGCTACCGGTCCTCCAGAACTGGTCAGAACCTGCTGAAACCCACCTCTGATCCAGACTTACCACTGCTTTGGTGTTTGCCAATCAGATTTGATAGTTCTGATTTCACTGAGCTGTCTTCAGTTCTCCATACCTCTCCTGGAAATCCCATCCAGGATGTTTTCTAACTTTATATTATAAAAGGCCAAATCTAATAATGCTAATCTGTTGGCACTATTTTAGGATTGACTATTTGAATTCCTCCTTTAGTACTTTCTTTTACAAAGGAAGCAATATTTGCTTTTGAAGCAAAGGACAGGTAAGAGCTTGTCTCTTTGATATAATTGTCATAGATAATGGAACGATGGAGTGTTCTCTGTTCTTATTAGCCTGTCCTTGATTTGTTAGTTAGGACAGTGTTGTTCTTCGCTATAGTTCACTGAACCAGATAAGAGATTGTCATGTAGGTGAATTAAATGACTCCCTCCTTAACAGGGTTTTTAATATGCACACCATTATGTCCATGTTCATTATTCAAAAATTGTTGGCATTCACATTTTAATTGGTGCTAATTCTGTTTAAGAATTGAAATTAATGAAATTGCTCACAATGAAATTGTTTAAATGTTCTGTCCACCTAGTATTCTCTTAAGCAAATGAGAGGTTAAAATGTCATTTTTAAAAAACTTTAATAATTTAACTTTGCTCTTTACCTAAAGAAACATCTAGAGCTTTTATATAAGATTAACAGCAAATAGGTGAGCCTGTTTCCCAGCTTTACAATCTATTGGGTAGAACACAAAAAAGAAAATGGTGAGAAATGACTTTCTTTAGATATTCAGGCACCATCTCAAGTTACAAAGAACTTTAGTTACCTACTGGAAACAATTTTGAAGAAAGGAGTTGTTGATGAAGTAGACCATGAAAAATTCTCCTCTGTTGAATAAAAGATCAGGAACAAGAAAAAAGAACTTCTATTTAGAATATATGAATAGAACACTCTAGTTTTAGTCCAAATAAACACAAATATTATTTTGTCCATCTATTGATACTTTTTTTTTCTCTTTGTAGTCTATAGGTTTGAAAGCCAAGGCAGTAATAGCTAAGCAAAAGCTAATTGTCTTATTACAGCTCCAGAGGTAATTATTTCTGGTAACCTACTACTTTCGGACCAGCCCATCAAGAAACTCAGTCCATGATTACAATTTAAATAATAATTACTTTCTAAATTTCTCACTTGGGATTGTCATTGCTGTCATTTACACAACGTAAAAAGAAACATGGTAGATTTGATTTTTTTTTCAGCAGACAGGCTTTATGAATGCTCTTTTAGCATCTAGACAGGCTAGATGCTAAAAGAGGGAAGTCTGGCATTGATTTTCATGGAAAGAATGAATGGGTTGAAAAGCAAGATATTAATTAACCCCCTCTCTCTCCCAAAAAAACCCAGCACAGAGACTTCTTGGTACACAGAGATAAATTTATTATACCAAATAAATTCTTTTTCAAGGACTTTTTTCAGGGACATATCAGCAACATGCCTGGAATGCACTACCTGACTCTGTTGTTGCATCCCCAAACCCTCATAACTTTAACTTTAGACTGTCTACTGTTGACCTCATCCCATTCCTAACAGGTCTGTAAGGGGCGTGCATAAGCGCACCAATGTGCCTACCGCCCCTGTCCTACTGTCCCCATTTATTCGTATCCATTTCCTGCATTCATAATCATGTTTATACTTATACCTGTTATCTCATACATGTTTGACAAACTAAATAAATAAATTTTAATAACTTTTTCCAACCCGTCCATAAATAGCTAGAACAACCTTCATCAATGCATTGTTGAATTACTGACACTCTGCCTTTTCTTTCAATACTGTAACTTTTTTCCTTGTTCATATTTGCCTCTCTGTTCCCTGTGCTCTAGTTGTCTATTTGTAAATACTCATAGATTATAGGTATGCTCTTTAAGTATTCTGTGCCATAAGGAAATTTTCCATGTAAAGGAGTGCCTTGAATCTCCCTATGTGCTGTTCTGAGTACATTAGGAACAGATTTTATATCATTCTGTTTCCAGATCAGGTGGATCTTGATAAGCAAAAGTAGGACATGCACCTAAGAAGACCTTCCTATTCATTTTCTGAAATATGTCTTATTTAGTGATACATTAGTCCTAGTGCTGAAGATAATAAATAGCATCATGAATACTATCTTACTGCACACTAATCCATACTAGTAGTATTGCTACATCTTGTGATAAAGGAAGTTGATTACTTTCCCAGCTGTGATTTATCTAGGGAGGTTGTAGGCTTCTCTTCACCAGATATGTTCAAGCAAAACCTGGGTAGATGTTTGCTGGTGAGCTCATTTTAATTTGGATTACTGCGTTAGAATGGGTGCCCCCTTCCAGCTGTACCAATTCACACTAAAATGTTAAGACTTACAAATACTAAATTATCACATTCCTATGTTTTATTTTAGATTATATCTGTCTCTGACTTATTCAAGCATTGGCTCTTTCCAGGTAAATGAAAAATGACAATAATAATAGAAACATTGTATTAGAATACTTCTTATTGTGAAAATACAAAGCAATGAGTTGTGAAAATATAAGGCAATGAGTTTTAATTCTGAGCTTGACCCAGCAGTTAAAAACAGAAGTTAGAGTTTCTCCTAGATTGTGTGAATGAAGGGGCAATCTGACCTATTTCCACTTATGTCCTCTTAGCTATACAGGCACAGCTATACAACATTTCCAAGCAATCAAAACATATACAGAGTGATAATTTAAACAGATAAGAAATTCACCCCACTTCATTACTCTAAATCTATAATTTAAACACAGGTTTTTTGAAAAGAAATTCAAAGTAGAATAAAGGATAAGAGTAAAAAGGAGGACAGTCATAAAAATAAATTCTTATACTCAGATTTGTTTACCTATTTGTATACCTGTTATAATAAAATACAACTCAATATATTTGCTCTTGATTCCACAGCAATTTATAACTAGGTAGCCATAGAATCATAGGGCTTGGAGTCCATTCTAGTCTTCTAGTCCAACTTTCTGTCCAAGGAAGGAGTCTTTATACTATCCAGGACAAATGGTTGTCCAATCTTTTCATGAAAATTCCAGCAGTGGAGCAGCCACAACTCCAGGAGGCAAGCTGTTCCACTGATTAATTGTTCATATTGCCAGAAAATTCTCCCTTATTTCCAGATTGAATCTGGATAAATACTAGGAGCAAGAGGAATTACCAGGGACAAGAGTAGGGACAAGAAGAGAAGACTTTGATGAGATTTTATATTAATCAAGGGTTTGATTAATATAAATGATTGATTTTTTAGTCAATGGGCAGTATATACTCTTGTGGAAGTAAATTCATCAGGTGGGAGATAGTCAGAATTGGGAATCTTGAGTATTTGTAAAATAATGCTGGTTGAGACATGACTAGACAAAATTTAAAAATAGAGCCAACTCAGAGGAGAACTTAAATGAAGCAAACTAATCAAGGTCAGACTTTGCCTAAATATATGTCTACTTTCTGGGAGTAGTAGTTAAATATAGCTTTCTATTATATAGGTCCAACGTTTGAAGAACTTCTTGTCTTACTCCTTACAAAATACAGTAATTCCACCAATCGCTGGTAAGAATTATGAAATTCTTCACAAGTTATGGTTCTTCGGTTGTCATTTAAGTGAACAAATATTTCCCAAGGATTACCAAGATCCTAGGTCTTATAGAAAGATATGTTTTGAAAGTTTTGAAGTGATTATTTTAATACGTGTTAAAATGTTTGTAAGAAAATATATAATTTAATTGTAAAAAATTTTTTTATTCTTTTACTACTTAACCCCCCCCCCTTGTCCACTATTTTTTGGAAGCAGACCTGGCAACCCTATCACTCTGTGAGGTACATTAGGCTGAGAGAAAATGACTGATTCTGATGGCTAAGAGTTGCCTTGAACTTGGCATTTCATGTTGTAGTCTTAATTGCACTATGCTGCTGTATAATTATTATTTGTTCCTAGGGAGTCACGAAAAGGCCACTTCAAATTATCCAGACTTTGTGTTACTAAGAAGCATCCATATTGCATCTGTTTATTCTGTATTTTCCTTTTTTTTTTTCTTTGTTGCCTAAGCTGCACTGAAGAGAGGATTACAGTTACCCACAATGGCCAAACTTGTTTTTTCTGAAGCTGTGACTGAAGTTAACAAGGTAGAATTCAGTTTTCTTTGCAGAACATCTTCTTTATTTCCCTCTATTTTTAAAGGCAAAGTGATGGTGTCTTTGCTGACGAAATTCATAAGTTTAAGTTATTGAGAAGATATGTTTGGGAACATTCAGAACTTCAGTCCCAATGCAAATAACAACAAACTACCACCCACCTTGTTTTTAATGAAATAATCAGACATTGACTCAAAATCAAACATTAGTAGATAAGAATGGATATACTTATAAGGCAGAGGGTTTATCAGACTGACATGCTTCTCCATCCCATAACATTTGTGCAGCACCTTCATTTTCTGCAGGTTGATTTGATTGTGTGAATTGTATATAGGTCTCTGTCACTGTGGAGGCAATATGAGCTGACATGACTTCAGTGCACAGTCAGTCAATATGAGGAGACCCTTGAAATGGGGGTCTGAATGGATTTGGCATTTTTAGCAGGGAACCTGGAGCATGATTAGATTGCTTTGTGACGCAAAACCCTTTTGAATGTAAAGAAAATAATCTGAGTAACCATTCCAAGTTAGTTATAATGCAACTAGTTCAGGACTGCTATGTTAATTAACACCTGTAAAGGAAACCATGATCTCTAATTTAGTTTAAAAGGGCAGAAGTAGACATCTCATTTAGCTCTTTCAGGCTAGCTTTCTGCTTAAAGTTTTCTTGATGAAAAATAGCAACCTTCAAGTCAGCAATGAAGTGTCCTAAAAATTGATTTAATTTAAAATTATTAATCTTTTTTAAGGGTTTTTTATTTTTTTAACACAGAGACAGATACACATACAATGTATTTTTTCTGAACAGAGTATTGGCCGATTCACAAATTTAAACTATTTTTAGTCATTTCAACACAATTTATATATTCCCTTTTTGCCATAGTATTTATTCTCTCTGTTTTCTTTCTTTCTTCCTTCCTTCCTTTTTTTTAAAAAATCAATATTACCCATTCATCCTAACTTTAATCTTAACCAAATTCCATTTTTCCCTTCATCTCTATATTACACCCCTTAAGTTTGAAATCTCATTTAACATAATTCCTAATATTACAATCATTCATTTCATATCAAAATAATAAACCAAAAACATTTTATACCATATATTTCCTTAAGTCTTATTCCAAATCATATACTCCAATCTTATTTTTTTTAAAAAAAACTGTTAATTATATAACAGTTTTTTTTCTTTGTATCCTTCTTATTTCTAATTTTCAAATACTTTGTCAAAGATATAAATTTATACCTCTTCAAACAACTTTTTAATCATTTCTAATTATTAGTCTGTTGTCTCCTAAACTCATTCTGTTTCAGAATATCTCTGAATCTTAAATTATACTATATATGAAATTTAGCTCTACAGGTTTCACATTTTGAACAATATTTTAGACAGCCTAATAACTAAAGTCCTCTCAGCAAAATAGAGGGAAGTTAAAATTGTGAGTCACAAATCCACAAGAAAAGAATGATAATAAAATGTTGCAAAATACAGTCAGCAATGAGGAGTACAATTAGTGCATAGTGAAAACCAACATGAAAACCAAACAATGAAACTATTTAAATGTAACTGGAGATGATAAATTATTTCTTTCTGTTGCTTTTTTTTAACTTCCCAGGGATATATACTGATTTCCATGGACCTAAATTACAAATATTAAGAAATCAGATGTTTCATCAAGTGAAAATTACTGTGGAATACTTAGCACTCTGTAAGCAGTTTTCTCTAGATGATTTTAAAGAAGACTATCACTCATCGTTTGAAATAAGTGTAAAAACAAAACATTGACTGTCTATAAACTTCCAAATGCTGTGAATAAATAATTGGTTGGTATAACCACATCACATTTTGAAATCTCAAAAGTTCGTTTGATATCACTATTACTGTTGTTGAAATAATCTGTTAGTACTTCCAATTCTCTCTCTCAGGTAGCGCATGCAATCTCTGTGTTTTGGAATTAAAGCATTTATTTTAAGAAAGGAGACAAATGTGTAAATATTTCTTTGGGCCAAGAAAAAGCACTTTCATAATGGTCTAGCTTGTGAAAAGACATCATGGAGCTGATTATTTTTATGCTTCTCAGGACCTAACAGCATGCAGGGTTACCAAATATATGACTAAATAAGAACAATGTAATAAGAACTGTATTGCTTAAATGGACTGACTATTTAAATAGATGTTTTAAGTCTTGTCATTGTATTTGATGGATATTCAGATACTCTTCAACTTACGATCAGGGGTAGTATTCACTTACCTTCACTACTGGTTCGCAAATGTGAGCATGTGAGCTTGCTTCGCTCGCACATGCCACCTCCACACATGCACAGAAGCTTCCATGCATGCACAGAGGGTTAAAAACAGGACGTGATGATATCCGGGTGAGTGGGCAGAGCCTCCCGTAGCTGCCACTACCAGTTTACCCGAACCGGATAGAACCGGCTGAATACCACCACTGCTTACGACCATTTATTTAGCAACTATTTGAAGTTACAATGGCACTGAAAAAACTGGCTTACAATTGGTCCTTGCACTTATAACCATTGCAGTATCCCCACGGTCATGGGATCAAAATTGGGGTGCTGGTCAACCAGCATGTATTTATAGCAATAGCGTTTAGACTTATATACCACTTGCTTTACAGCCCTCTCTAAGCAATTTACAGATAGTCCCCAACAATCTGGGTTTTCCTTTTACAACCAGAAGGATTGAAGGCTGAATCAACCTTGAGCCTGTCAGGATCAAACTGCAGGCAGTCAGCAAAAGACGCCTGGAGAGCGGTTGGAGGGCCAGTCTCGCTGAATCTGATCGAACACTGGTAAGGTCGCATATTAAGGCCTACCTAGTGGCGATGGAGACGGCAAAGTCTAACTACTTTTCCGCCTCTATTGCGTCATCAGGGAATCGTCCGGCTGCCCTGTTTAGGGTGACCCGCGCCCTGCTCCATCCAGGAGTGCGGGAGGATCCCTTAGAAGGCAGGGCGGAGGATTTCGGACAATACCTGTATGACAAAATCGCCCAGATCCGGGGGGATTTGGACTCTGACTGGGTAGATCAGGGCAGGGTGACGAGGAATAGTCTTGAGAATGTTATCTGGGAGGAGTTTGATGCTGTGACTCCTGATGATGTGGACAGGATTTTGGGGAGACTTAGTGCGGCCACATGTTTACTGGACCCGTGTCCCTCCTGGTTGGTACTGGCTTCCCGGGAGGTTACACGAGGCTGGCTCCAGGGTGTTATCAACGCTTCGTTGAGTGAGGGTTACTTCCCCACCGCCTTGAAAGAGGCGGTGGTGAGGCCTCTCCTCAAGAAGCCGTCCCTGGATCCGGCAATATTGGCCAACTATCGTCCTGTCTCCAACCTTCGCTTTATGGCGAAGGTTGTTGAGAGTGTGGTCGCACGACAGTTTCCGCAATTCCTGGAGGAAACATCTTATCTAGATCCGTTCCAGTCGGGTTTCAGGTCTGGGCACAGCACAGAAACGGCATTGGTCGCGTTGGTTGATGATCTCTGGAGGGCTCGGGACAGGGGTTGTTCCTCTGTTCTGGTCCTGTTAGACCTCTCAGCGGCTTTTGATACCATCGACCATGGTATCATGCTGCACCGGCTGGAAGAGTTGGGGGTGGGAGGCACCGTGTTGCGGTGGTTCTCCTCCTTTCTCTCCGACCGGTCGCAGTTTGTGTTGGCAGGGGGGCAGAGGTCGACCTCAAGGCCTCTCATTTGTGGAGTGCCGCAGGGATCGGTCCTCTCGCCCCTTCTGTTCAACATTTATGTGAAGCCGCTGGGTGAGATCATCCGTGGCTTTGGGGTGAGATACCACCAGTACGCTGATGACACCCAGCTGTACATCTCCACCCCAGGCCACCCCAACGATGCCCTTGAAGTGATGTCCCAGTGCCTGGAGGCTGTACGGGTCTGGATGGGGAGGAACAGGCTCAAGCTCAACCCTTCCAAGACTGAGTGGCTGTGGCTCCCGGCATCCCGATATAGTCAGTTGACTCCATCACTGACTATTGGGGGCGAGTCATTGGCCCCCACAGAGAGGGCTCGCAATCTGGGAGTCCTCCTGGATATGCAGCTGTCCTTGGAGGAACATCTGACGGCTGTAACCAGGGGGACCTTTTGTCAGGTTCGCCTGATTCGCCAGTTGCGGCCCTTTCTTGATCGGGATTCCCTGTGCACAGTCACTCACGCCCTCGTCACCTCTCACCTTGACTATTGCAACGCTCTCTACATGGGGCTCCCCTTGAGGAGCACCCGGAGGCTCCAGCTGGTCCAGAACGCAGCAGCGCGGGTAGTGACGGGAGCAGCATGGCGCTCCCATGTAACACCGCTCCTGCGCGAGCTGCACTGGCTCCCAGTTGTCTTCCGGGTGCGCTTCAAGGTGTTGGTTATCACCTTTAAAGCGCTCCATGGCATAGGGCCTAGCTATCTCCGAGACCGCCTGCTGCTACCAACGACCTCCCATCGACCCGTGCGCTCCCACAGAGAGGGCCTCCTCGGGGTGCCATCAGCCAGACAATGTAGGCTGGTGACCCCCAGGGGGAGAGCCTTCTCTGTGGGGGCACCTACCCTCTGGAATCAGCTCCCCCCAGAGATAAGGAGAATCCAAGACCTCAGTGCCTTCCGTCGCGCCCTTAAAACCCATTTATTTAAACAAGCCGGGCTGGCTTAAGATGAAATTTTTAACTGTTTTTAAATGTTTTAAACGTTTTTAATTGGTAAATGAGTTTTAATTGGGCCAAATTTATATATCTTTTAATTGTTTTTAATATTTGTTCTGCATGTTTTTTTAATCTGGCTGTACACCGCCCTGAGTCCTTAGGGAGAAGGGCGGTATAGAAATCCAATATAAAATAAAAAATAAAAATAAATTTATGATAGTCATAAGGTCATGTGATCACCATTTGTGACCCTCACAGCCAGCTTCCAACAAGCAAAGTCAATTTGCTTAATGACTGTGATTCATTAATTGCAGTAATTCACTTAACCATTTTTTAAAAGTTTGTAAAATCAGGCTCAACTCACCAAAAAGAAAGAACATCTGTGACTAAGAATGACCTCCTGCTATTTGACATACATGTAACCCTGCAATTGATTCCATCTCTAAAATTTAAGCAAAGGTTTAGGCCATGTCCTACAATTGGCAGTTTCCTTTCAGTACTTAGACATCCAGATTTTGTGATTGCCTTGACACTGCCTGTTGTATGAAAAGTTAAAAGTCTCAGCCAATATTAAAGACTCTCATTCATGAAATTCTTTCAGATAAAGGCTTTTGCCGGTAATAGATATGAGCAATCAGCATGCCTAAACTCTCAGATTCCACCTACCCCTTTCTGTGTTCACTTTTGTTCCACTTAGCAAAAGGAACATGAGTAGCAGGATCAGTTAGAATTCCACAAGATAGTAATCTGGAACATTGCTTGAATTCATGTAGGAAGCTTTCATGTTATAGGATATCAACCAGATATCAATATTTACCATATAATTTATAATGAGTCAAGAAAAAAAAATAAGAACAATTCTATTTCATCAGGCCAAGGCGTAGCTTAGTCCAGTATTTTCAACCAGATTTTTTTTTTTTATTCATTATTTAAATGTGTATGGCAGCCCACTTTTTTTTAAACATGTGATTCTGGGTGTAACATTTACAAATAGACAATAATAAAGATAATTTAAAAACAACACATAGCATCCAGGGTGGCTCAGAAACAAACAAGCATACAACTACGCTATCAAGATAGACTCATTCATGGACACACTGCCCATATACCATTTATTTAAAAAGACATTCCTTTATTTCAGAAAGCTGTCCTTTAGGCTTATTTAATTATTTGTTTTTGGGGTTTGTACTTAAATTTTCCTTTATAAGGAAAAAGTTATAAACAATTAAAAATATATCCTAATGAACCTCTTTCAGATGTGCCCCATTTTCTAATTTCTCCTTTATTTTTTGCATGCCACCAGAATCCTATTAGATAAAATGGTTTCTAGGTGATACAGTATGTCCACCCTGTTGGTCTTTATGTGTCAGGCTTAATAGCACCATCTCAAAAGCCTGACAGTGGGTATTTGTTTGTTTGTCTGTTTTTTGTTTGCTTTGAGGCGGGGTCTCTCTCCCTCTTAACACAAAGAAAATCAGGAGTTTCCTCATGCCTTCCTGTTTTAAAGCTCATATTTTTCAAATGATTGCCACATATTTTCTTCAAGGACATTTCTATGTTCCTTTACACAGGACAAGCAGAAATAACTGGAGATAGGTGGGCCCCTCAAATAACTCCATCCTGCACCATAAAGGGCTTCATAGATAATAACCATCATCTTGAACTGACCCCAAAACATACTGGAAGACCTTTTGGATGCTCAGAAGCAGAAAATAGAGACATGCCTGTGTCCACTAATGTTCTTCTGCAACTCATATTTGAAGGCATGCTACTTTTAAAGCCAGTATAATGGCCAAAGCTACAGTCAAGATTAATGAATTGCCCAAGTGTCTTCTTTTAATCTAAACAGATACCACTCATACAGAAGAAAGATGTGGAGAACCAAAGTTTAGGGTTTAGAGGTTTAAAGAACCAAAGATTTGCAAATTTTTGAAATGTTCTCTATGGGTAAAGCAGTGGTGAAATCCAAATTTTTTTACTACTGATTCTGCGGGCGTGACTTGGTGGGCATGGTGTGGCTTAATGGGTGTGGCTTGGTGGGCGTGGCAGGTGAAGGATACTGCAAAATCTCTACTTCCACCCCACTCCAGGGGAAGGATACTGCAAAATATCCATTCCCACCCTACTCCAGGGGAAGGATACTGCAAAATATCCATTCCCACCCCACTCCAGGGGAAGGATACTGCAAAATATCCATTCCCAGCCCACTCTGGGACCAGCCAGAGGTGGTATTTGCCAGTTCTCCAAACTACTCAAAATTTCCACTATTGGTTCTCCAGAACCTGTCAGAACCTGCTGGATTTCACCCCTGGGGTAAAGTCCTTTTGGAGGAACCAAACTATATAGACCAAAAAAGCCAGAACATATCTGAGGATCCTGGCATGCTTACCACAGGTGACAAATATATACAGTATTCTAAATAATACCCTACAAAACTGCTATATTTTAGAAATAACTTTTTTCTTTATTTTGTTTTTGTTTCAGAATTATATACTGAACATCCAACATTACGAAAATATCCAACATTTGAAACATGACCTCAGTTATCAATAGTCAAATAAGTTCTCAGCTCTTGGTACATTTTCATCAGGCTATTCCTTTGTATAATTCACCCTTCCCCACTATGAGACCCTTCAGCTCTATTAGACTAAGTCTCCATAAACCATTACCAGGCCAAGGAAGAGTGATTCATTGGCTTTTATCAAACCCCTAAAGTTCCTGACCTTCTATACTGAGATTTCCCTTTCAAATTTAAATCCCTAGTTAGTCACTCTTTGTAAGATATAAAGGTAGACAGAAAATATATCTTGGGAAGATCTAGGTATGTTTTATAATAGTTCATTAAATAGTTTCTTAGGGATGAGTATATATTCTCTATCATAAACAAGGATGTTGAAATGAAGAATGGATGATGAGAGGGATGACGAATAAATGTTTTTAGGAAAAGAACTAAAAAGTACTCTTTCAAAGTCAGATGAGCATATTTCCAAAAGTGTTCCCTTTCTTAATTCTATGCATTTTCGCTACTTTTTAAACCTAGCTTCAGCCATCAACACAGGAGTTCTAGCAAAACAACAGCCTTGATCCCATAAGGCTAAATTATGCGACCATAAGGCATATTAAGATTTTGCCTTTATTCTAACATCAAAAGCAATGTTATCTGCAATATTTGCTGTTTTAGAGACCAAATCTGTTGAAAGTCTACTGAGACAAACATGTGGAACTTAAAATTATTTTTTTTAAAAAAACTCTGGAGCCTTTTGTATTGTGGCCAACAATACAATACTCAGGCTTTTGCTTTAATAAGGAAAAGAATTATGCATAAAAATTATTATAGGTCAGAGTTTCATTCCACAGTACTTAAACTTTTGTCTCCCTTTAGGAACCATGTACCAGCAGTTTTATTTGTCCAAGGAGTCATAAACCATCAAAAAGATAGGAAACAGTCTGATAAAGCCATTCAGCAATGGCAAGAGCCCAGAAATCTACAAAGATGGAAATAGAGGAGTAATCTTTTATCTCTTTAAAGAATATCTTAACTAGATCAATTGTGTGTACATCATAAGGTATAGTTAATGTTTGCTTGAATTTAAAAGATTTCTTACAGATTATGTTCATTGCATGAGTTTCTCTCATAGCTGGGTTATAAATAAAGGTGCTTGCTTATGAGACAGACAAGATTCATTCTGTGCTCACGGAGATTCATCCTAACAAAACTAAGGTAATGGAAACCCATTGATTTTGTGATTAATCAGATGGTTAGTTGATGGGAAAAAAGAAGCTTTGATTCTAAGGAAAGTACTTAGTTGGGTGTCTTTCTAGAACAGAAAGAAACAAAAAATCGTAGCTGATCTAAAATGAATGAGGCAAAATTAGCTTTCGGCAGCTGCTGGCCAAAATAAGTGCTATTGTGTAGCAAGTCCTGATTAAATTCAATGAGCTGGATCACCACTTCTGCTCATTAATTCTAAATAAAGAGCCAGTTTCTCATAAACCGTTCAATGAGAAAGTACTCCGTGTAAAACAAACTTAGTTTAGGAGATAAACATAGTAACCAATGACTGAAATTCGTGATGAAACTGCAAATTCTAGCTAACAAAGCAACCAGGTCATTAGAAAGACAGATAATTTATGTTTCTGTGCTTTGTTACAATTTGTGGATCATATGAGTGATACATAGCCCTTTTGCCTTGACTTCTGGATAGTAAGCATTTTTTTTAAAGATGGCCTTTGTATAGAGAGATTTTCTTTAAAGTTAGAAGCAAGAGAAAGTAGTTGTGACAAAAAATAGCCACTGTGTCAAATTGAAAACAAATGTAGAATGGCTACATATTGGACTAAGTATAGGAGGACTCACATTCACATCAGCCATGAAAGCTTACTGGGTGGCTTTGGGCAATCTTTTTCAGCCCAACACAACTCACAAGATGGTGTTGGAATAAAAATCTAATATGTAAGCTGCCCTGAGTTTCTACAGAAAATACAGGCTCTAAATCTAACTAGGTAATAATAATTATTTGCCTTTGTAAATTGCTTTTTGGAATTCATATGAATAAGGCATGAAGATAAATATCCTACTACAATGTGTTCATATGACAACAAATTCTTACAGATTCAATATGGTGGTAAGCATGTTAACTCAGAAATATGATTTCAGTGAGGCTTTCTCTCTCAGCATTATACACAAATTCAGCCTCAGACTATTTCTCAATGTGTTTAAAATTAAAGTCTGAGACAGTATATTTTTTTTTCTTTGGGGAACTGTGCTGTATTCAAAATATAAAACTCACTATGACCAAATCAATATTTGTCATTCAAGGAAAAATTAAAATATGAAAAAGGTTATTTCAGTATCTCTTTACAAAGAGTTTCCCAATTATTGCTATCTGTAATGGAGAAAAAACAGTGTAAGCGTGAGAGGGTGGGTTGCCCAGAAAATGGCCAGCAGCTGTGCTACATTCATCCTGTTTCTTTAAGACTTCTCCCCAGAAAGCAGGGCAACTATAAAAGCTGTGCTGAGAAGAGCTGGGGTGGTCACGTCTGTGAGAGAGAAGAGAGACAGAGCAAAAGGTGTGTGTTAATGTGTGGAAGTAAAGCAGCTTGAAAGAGAGAGTTTTCTCTATCAGTATTCACTAGGAATGGTAGGATTCACAAGGAGTAATAGAGTAGTAGGAGTGGAGAAGAGTAGGGGTGAGTAGTAATAGCTTGTGAATGCTTGTGTGCAGGTTTCCCTAGAGACTTGTGCTGGTTCTTGGGTGTGTTGAGCCAACTGAATTGGATATACTTAAAAGAACCTGTGATAAAGTAATAGTGGTGGATATCCAACACAAGTTACCAAACACACAAGTGGAATTGGCTTAAACTCAAGGAATTCATTAAATACTCCATGAAAAGAGAACAAACCTTGGTAACAAAAGGAAGGGAGTTTGGCCTTGCAATGCTCAGGCTTTGCAGGCAATATCCAACATCCTGGGCTGCAGAAACCAGACATCTCACTACAGCCTACGCCAAACAGACATGGGAAAAGGCAGAAGGGACTGATTCTCCCTTAGAAGAGATTACTACTTTAGTAGAGACATATATCCAGGGGTGGGTTCTACTTACCTTTACTACTGGTTTGCAACAGGGCCGCGCGCAGAAGCATTTTGGTGACGTCGGGGTCAGTGGGCGGGGCCTCCTGCCAGTTTTACTACCGGTTCTATAGAACCGGTGTGAACCAGGGGCAACCCACCACTGCATATATCTACTCTACACCACTAATTAAACCAAAGAAGAAAGCAGACCGACCAGAAACCAGGCTAGGCTCTGATACCATTACAAAAATGTTGAAGTCATAGCAAGAAGAAAGGCTTTGATTAATTAAAAGAGCAACTTTGGGGGAAGACAGAGAGGAAAGAGTCTAGAATGTAAAAAGTGTAAAAGAAAAGCAAGAAGAGAAGAGGATGGGGAGCTGATACACTTCCAGAAGGGGCACATTCAACTTTAGGATTTTCAGAACATATAGTAGAGGAGGTGGTACATAAAAGACATAAAACTCCCTAAATTGACAGAGGAAGAAGACATAGAAGCTTACTTTACTACGTTTGAAAGAATTACTACCTCTTGTAATGGCCTGAGAATGAATGGGTGGTCAGAATTGCCCCATGTTTAATGGGAAAGGCTATGAGACTTTATAAGTCTTCCAGTGAGAGAGGTAATGGATTAATACTATGTTAAAGGGATATTATACAGGTGTATAGTGTAAACCCTTATACCTATAGACAAGGGTTTAGGAGTTACACATACAGCAAACACCAAGGGATTTGTGAGTTTAGACTTTTCTGTATCTTCTTATTGCTAACTAACTGTCAACTAGGTTTGCATGGCCCAGATCTGGTAGCATAGCTCAGCTCAAAAGTTTCGAACTTCAAACTGAAGTTCTAGGACAAGGATATTTACTTCTTTGCCCTGTAGTTATTTGATCAGCAGAAGATGATATTGTGGTATTAATTCCCTCAAAATGTGAAGTTATAATAATAAACCTGTTTTGATGCATGTTAACCTGAGAGTAAGTTTTATTGAACACGAAAGACTCTTGTCAGCATAATATTGAGCAAAGTTTGATAAAGGCTTGCTTCAATTAAATTACAACTGACTGTCAACAATCAAAGCAGTCAGCTTTATTTTCATTAGAAAGGAAGTCAGTTTGCCTATTCACTATTGGGCATAATTTTACTCCTAATTTTTGTGAGAAGTTTAACTTCAACCTAATCTAAATTAGAATGTGTTCACTGATTCCAGTTCACTGTATGCAAAGTGTCATAAGAAAAATGAAATTGTTCACAATGATCAACAACATTAGAAATGAAGGAAGATTTAATATTGCCAATATTAAATATTGCCAATGGCTTAACGCTTTTTAATTGTTTAATTTTAATTTGTTTTTAAAAACAGGGGTATTTTAATTAGTATGGGCCAAATTTATTTAATACGTTTTAAATTGTTTTTTTTAATTTTGTATTGTATGTGTTTTATCTTGTTCACCGTCCTGAGTCCTTCGGGAGTAGGGTGGTATATAAAACTAAATAAACTGAAACTGAAACTGAAACAAAGTTCAGTTCTCATATATATAAAGAAAAATGAGATTCTGAGAATATGCAGAATGTCTTCACACATCTTTATAATTGTTTTTTCATGATCAAGGTGCTAAGTTTTAAGGCTGGAGGGTTTCTTTCTCTCTGGAAAAAAAATTAAACAAGTGTGGTCAGATACTTAAACAGTATGTATTTAGTCACCAAATTTTTAAAATTAATTTATCTTTATACATTTCTGTCAAAAAAGGGAGGAAGAGGAGAAGAAAGAGAATGAAAGTTTCTATCACCTTCCTTATCTTGGGCTTATTCATTCTGCTTCTTGAGGCTAACCCAGGAATCAAGGTGAAAATTACACAAAAAGCGTTGGACTATGGTGAGTATGGAAAAAATATTTGGAATTATGGCTATGTTGTAACCTTCAGAAGAATGAGTGCACCAGAGGACATTTAATCAAGATGTTGAACCAAATGCCAACCCTGATTGTACCAGTTAACATTGTTAAATAATGTATCTTCCCATTAAGATTTCCTCTGAGTTCTTACAAGAAATGTGGGATATCATAATTGGTTACACAATCAGCCAGATGTTAGGCTGGATTTGGCATTTTTATCCACCTATTGAGTCCTTTCCAAAGATGTGGGGTAGGTAGATGTTATTTAAAGATATAATTGCAGCAAGTAAAGCTGCCTTTTGCAATTGATTGATGGTGATTTTGCCATTAGTGATGGTGTTCAAGTGGTTGATTTAACCTTGGTGAAATTGGCAGCATATAATTTTAATAAGTGGCCCTCCACTGTTTTGGGATTGCACCCAAACCACCTATTACTATTAATACTCTCTCTGCTTTCATTTGCCACAGTTGTTTACTTTTCCTTGTAAACCTCTGTATTTTGTGATTTTCTCCACTGCAATACTGCAGTATCCACTATCCAAACTTTTGTGTCATTATATTATTCAGTAATAAAATAATGCATGGCCGCCAATCACTATTAGGAGATCTTTAATAGCATTTTGCATAGGATGGACCAAAGCATTTTCAAAATATTTTAGTAACTTAAAATGCAATAAGTCATTCCTAGCAACCACTCCAGGCTGATAAAAACATAGAAGCAGAGTAAGAAGTAACACACATTTCTATAAATTACTATTTCAGTGAACATATATGTTGTATGCTTATAGGTAATCAATTTGGAGTAGAGCTTCTGAAGCAGAAATTAAAAGGAAAGACATTTGAAGATTGGAATGGAGAATCTACATATTGGTTTTTTGCACTCAATTACACAATTTCAAAGTAAGAAATATTTTCATAACAGGGCCCTTTAGTATAGCTCGGTGTTAAGTACTTCCAATGGTTTTCTTTCCCCCTCATTAATTTCACAACTCTGTCTATGAGCAAGCACTGTTTTAATACAGATTTCTCAAAGTTCCAGTTCTTTACTACACCCAGAAAACCCATTTGATTCCTTTTTTTGTCCAGCTTTAGTTTTGAAATGGGTGAATAAATGTAGGTATTCTTTCTGCACTTATTGGAATCTGGTTTCCAATTGAAGAGATTAACTGGTATGGCTATCTTGTAGCCATCTCCCAGTTTCTGATTAATGTTTCATATAGCCCAATTTAGTAATGTGCCTCTCTTATCGTTCTATTATGGGCAAGTTTCAACAGCCATTTTTAATCTGTATAAAATTAAGCTGGTAATCTCAAAGGATGGTAGAAGATTCAACTGGTTTGAGTCACTAACTGAGCAAACACAGCTTTGCTTTCAACAACACAGAGATATATATTCAGGCACTGAACACAGAAGGCCTAGCTATTCTCTTACACAAATATGCCCAACTGCTTAAAAATATACAAGAAAAACTATCAAGTGATAGGTCCCCTGGGGCAGCATTCTTTTTAAATATCCTGGTTGAATTATAACTGGTTGTCTGGAAACTTGAGACCAAGTTTTTTTGGGGATTTGAATAGTCAGCATCTTACCTGTGATACTGTGACCCAGAGGTGTTTTTCAAAAGGCAACTTGGCTTTCTTGGTGTTCTTTCTTGCTCTTGTGGTCAGCAAATCACCCATCACATGAACAGGACTCCAGGACACTCATCACCTGAACAGGAAAGTCCAGTTGCCTTTTGAAAAACACCTTTGGGACAAGCATGACCTGGACAGTTTAGAATTTCAATAGATATTTAGCTATTCATTTGTGATACTATGAAAAAAAGTGTGTTATCTTTATCTTTGTTGTATGCAGTTATAGGGCAAGTCGCCCAAAGCCATTTTCTAAGCTTGGCAGAATACAAATATAACAAAATAGCTGGACGCCCGTGCTTCGCTACAAAACTATGTGATTGGTGTGATAAATTGACACTTAAAGCCTGAAACTTAATGTAGAATAAGGCAACTGGCAGTTGGAACAGAGGAGGAATAGAATGTCCCAACCCGCAGGCCGGATGAGTCATGTGATGGCCATGCCCACGCCTGGTTTAGCGAAGGGGTAGCAGTTCCTTTCAGGTGGGGAGAGGGAGTAGAACATCTAACTCCTTAGCATCAGAGCATGTGAATATAATACTGTATATGAAATACTAATGATCTTATGGTCATTTTGAAATGACCATCCTTTCTTAGCGAAACCTAGAAGCCAAGAGGAACATACATGCCAAATTTCAAGTTTGTAAGTTTTACCATTCTGGAGATTTCATGATAGTCTGTGGTATTTGGTTTTTATATATATAGATTAAATAAATAAATGTAGTTTGGTTAGTGTCTTCTAAAAAGAAATCACATGTAGAGTCCACTGAGTTCTGCGATACTAGGAAAAACAGATACAAGTGCATGATACAAAATCTGTAGGTGCTTAGTGTTTCACCAGAAATTGGATGGTGAGTTATACTATTCCTGCTAGCCTTACCTATTTTCATGGATTGTGGTTTAAATCAAGCTAACATAATTTTGGTGTTTGACAGGATAAGAATTGATAACATGGAGTTGCCCAATACATCCTTGTCGCTCATCTCTGGCACTGGAATTAAACTATTAGTTGAAAATGCTTCAGCAATAGCTACTGCAGATTGGAGCGTGGAGACCTGGCTATTGTAAGTGGAATAATGAAGGCAAGACATTAATACCGTGTCAGCTTTACAAATTCAAATGCTTGCACACATTTTATAAAGCACAAATAACAGTCCCAGGAGGAGGAGGTGGAAATGCAAGTCTTTTATTCCATTGTGGTCCTATCAAAAAATGTTCCCCAAAGTGGCTGTTTGAATCAAGACAGGAGGGACATTGTCAAGGCAGAATGGTGAAAGTACCGTGAACGTACTAGACAACCACAAAGGCATGATTATATTTTAATTTTAAAAATTCACCAGTATTGCAAAATAATTTTTTAAAAACTAGGTTTATGTGCTTCATCTTGAGTTCGAAGAAGGGTGTTGCAAAGGGATAAAAACTTCTGCCTTCTTGCAAGATAAGACAGTCTGCCTCTTGAAGAAATACATATTTAGACATATTTAAGCCTTAAAAACTCCAACTTCTAAATTGGAAACCCTGGATTAATTAAAAAGATACTTTTATCCTGGCTGACATAGAAAATAGGGAGATTCAGGAAGTAAGGAGAACAAGCAGTTAAGGGGAGCAGCTGCATCCTGCTGCCCTCAGCATCAACCTAACAATGATCTTATTCTGCCTAAAATAGAACCAACTTTGTAAGAATGCAGATATTTACCCACTGAATAAATCTCAGGAGGTTGCAGGTTGTCCTCAATTTACAACAGTTTCTTTAGTGACCATTCAAAGTTAAAACGGCACTGAAAAAAGTGACTTATGGCCATTTTTCACACTTATGATCATTGCAACATCTCTATAGTCACGTGATCAAAATTCAGATGCTTGGCAATTGTCTCATATTTATGACACTTACAATGTCCCAGGGTCATGTGATCACCTTCTGCCACCTTCTGACAGGCAAAGTCAATGGTGAATCCAGATTCACTTAAAAATTGGGTTACTAACTTTAACAACTGCAGTGATTCACTTAACAATTGTGGCAAGAAAGGTTGTAAAATGGAGCAAAACTCACTTAGCAACAGAAATTTTGGGCTCAATTGTGGTCATAAATTGAGGACTACCTGTACATTCTTTTGAGTAGGTGAGTTGCTTTTCTGGTAGGTGTTTCTGGTGTATTTAGGCATAGCTTAGATTTTGCATCAACTTTCCATAATTTAGTACTATCCAGAGATGTCAACAAGAAATGGCTGAAGTTGTAATGTGATGCATCTGAAAGGCAGGCTTTGAAAAAAAAATAGCTATGTTGCTTGCTAAAAAGAACCCATCTTCATGTGTTCTTCAGCATAAGCTTTCCTGGCATTTTATTTTTTTTATTAACTTTATTAAATTTCAAAGAGAAATAAAATATAAAATAAAAGGAAAAATGGGAGGACAAAGCGAAAGAAGTTAAAAAACAACAAGAAAATTAAAAAGAAAAAGTTGATTTCTGACTTTCTTCAGTATAGATACTGAAATATATAATAAAGTAACCCCTTAGTCTAAGGTTAAAACAAAAAAGCAGAAACATCATATGAAAATATAAAATTTAAGCAATCAGAAGTGGAAAGATATACAAATTCCCACAACTGAAGAGTGGATTGTGGAATTAATGGAACTGGCAGAGATGACAAAACTGACTACTTTGATGAAAGACAAACCCTTATCTTGCTTTGTTTCTATTTGGAGATCATTTTTGAATTCCCTGTTTAAGAAAAATAAAAATGAACTTTTAATTTTCGATGATTAGATCTGTTATTCTTATAGAAACATGTATTTTTTATTTTATTAGTCATATATATTATATATTATATGTTTATGTTTAATCTTAGAGGTTATTTTGTTATGTAAGTCTATAGCAATCTTGGCATTTTCTTGAGAACAAGAGGATAAAATGAACATTTGTTGTTTTACTGTCCACAGCAAAGATTCTGGAAGTGCGGCTGTCTTCATTTCAGGAGTAAATCTCACAGCAATTGTAAACGTGTCTCAGAATGTATTCGGTCATTTAAAATTGTCGCTTGACAGCTGTAAAGCAGATGTAGATGATATGGACATCAAATTGAATCAATCTTATAGGTACAGTGGAAAATGTTCTAATTAAAAAATATACTTGCAAGTATTGACCGTAGGATCCCTAAAACAGTTTGATTATCAGTTTTTAAACACTGGTATGTGTAGCTTTTACCATTACAAATAATACAAATAATATATTCCATAATACTACAGAAAGCAAGCCTAGCAATTACTGTAAATTTCTGAAACTCACTTCTGATAGTTCAGCATAATTGATTGAACAAATACAGGAGATTCATTTGATTAAGAAGGAAAAATATGTCTAATGATTTTAATAAGTATCAGGAAATATAAGTCATAGCTTCAAACTCGTACATATGCCAGCAGTTTTTCACTAAAAAAAACCTTCAGATTTATTTGCAATAAATATTCTAAGTAAAAATTGGGAAACATTTAGTAGAAAACTGACACAGGACTTCAGTTATGATTCAATCATGTTCAAGAACATTACAGCTGCTCCCCCCCCACCTAAAATACGGGGATCAGTTTAAAAAATCCAGAATTGTTTAAACATCTAGCTTTGATCAATTTTCCCATATAATAGATGCACGCACAGAAAATTTAATTAACACAATTAACAATATTTTTGCTTTTTTTCAGATGGTTGTATACATATTCTACTGCTTCTCTGGTAAAATCTCTGTGTAGCATGCTGGCCACAAATGTAAGCCACAAGGATTTATTTCATAATGTTCCCTTCCTACATCCAATTTCTTCTAAAAATGTGTTTATTAAAATAAATAACAAAAGCCTTAATACATGCAAAAATGTTATAAGTATTTTCAGTGGTGAAATCCAAATTTTTTTACTGCCAGTTCTGTTGGTGTGGCTTGGTGGGCGTGGTGTGGCTTGGTGGGCGTGGCTTGGTAGGTGTGGCAGGGGAAGAATATTGCAAAATCTCCATTCCCATCCTACTCCAGGGGAAGGATACTGCAAAATCTCCATTCCGACCCCAATCTGGGGCCAGCCAGAGGTGGTATTTGCTGGTTCTCCGAACTACTCAAAATTTCTGCTACCGGTTGTCCAGAATCTGTCAGAACCTACTGGATTTCACCCCTGAGTATTTTGCAGTTTGCAAGTTGTGTACCATTTATGTGAACAAATTACCACAAAGACATTTTCAAAATTAACCCATTAAAAACTATAAAAAGTAGTTTAATGTGGCAATGAATGCTTTCATAAGGCTGTTTAATGTTCATTTGAATAAATAGGATTTATATTTATATGTACATTGTTTGTGCGTGTATAAAAAAAATAGGCATGATTTATTTTGCTCGGATCAGATAGTAGAACAGGAAGATAAGAACCCATCAGTGGCTTAGAAATTAGTTCAAATTACTGTACATGTTGTTATTTATTTAAAACATCTATAGCAAATATTTTCTTGTCTTCATTTTCATCACATATATATTATATCAGAAGATGAGGTCAGACATTCAAAATAAATCACTTGAAATATTCTAAATATCTCATTTGGGATATTTATTGTTCAGCTCCATAATCATCAGAATCATTATCATTTTTGATTTATGGATTGCTGTTGTACATTATATTCTCTGCTTAAATAAAGTCTCTCTGTATAGTGGGGCATTCAATGAATGAATGTATTCAGCTCACTAAAGCAGCCTTTAGATTGTCTAGAATTATAGAGCGAGCTTCCTTTTGAAAGATATCTGGGGCCGTGCTTGGGTATTTTTAAAGAAACATTCTGTTTTGCTTTATTTCTATAGATTTCATTGACAAGGATAAAGCATTTAGAGTGAGATCTATAGTACCAGTTATGTATTTAACTGATTACAACAAATCTACTGTATTCAATTATGTATGGATTTTTAAAATCACTATTCTTCAAATACAGGATAAAGCAAGATATAAGTATAGATAATATAGACTTATGAAGTCTTCGGAATATCTTATTACTAACATATAAGTAAACATTGACTAGAATAATAATTTTTGCTTGCATTCCTATAGTTGTGTCCGCAAGTGAATTTTGTGATCCAAAAGATTAATAAAGACTTCAGCCAATATCCAGGTATATTTTCTGGGTGGTTTTGGCAAAATGAGCTAATGATTTTATGGTAGTTTTTTATGAAACCTTCCACTTCTAGTAGTTTCACCAATGCTATTGTTGAGTTTCTGAAAATAAAAATGATGGCTAGAATGATACTTTTGTATAATTAAAAATATAATAATTTTGGTGCTTGTTTTATAGAATCATAAAATTGAGGAGTCAGAATGGACACCCAGATCTAGTGCAGCCTGCTTCAATGCACAGAAAAATCAGTTAGATGGTGAATGAGAGATGGCTTGTTCTGGTAGAACATTCTGGAGGATGCAGTCTCATCAAAATTATAATCAAAATTATAGTTGATGCTAAATGAACTTATATGGCAGAAATATATAATTTTTGCAAACTTATACTTAAGTAAAGATGCTTACGGTTATGTTGAAAATATAGCTTTACAATATTTATGTAACTATTCAAGCAGTCTCCTGTACTAGTACCATTACTTTTGTAAAAAAAAAAAAAATCATTATCAGGACTAGTTTACATCTTGACTATTGTCACTAAGCATCGTTATCTAATCCTGACAATTTTATCCCATATCCCAACAGTCCAAGCTCAGGTTGGTAACTTTGCAGTAATAGACTATTCCCTGATAAACTCTTCAACTATCTTGGAATCATCAATTAACTTGGATTTAAAGGTAAAGTCTAACATATTTATAATGTACATTTTCTGAAATTGCATTATGATATGTCTGTTATTCACTTGAAGGAATAAGCATCATTTTGCCTCAACAATAACTTTGATGGCAAACCATATCAAAGAGGTATTTAAATATATTAACTAGTGCTATTTTTGCTGCACCTATGATTTCCTACTCTAGCCAGTGGCAACAGTTGTGAAGCCGAAGTAGTCCAAGATTTCAGGGACATCTATTGCATTGCTTTAAATCACAGTTTATTTTTAATTTTTTTTTTAAAAAAAAGTTTGACTTTTGAGTTTCCCATGTTTAGGGTTCTAGAACTGTACTCATTGCTCTGGCCATACAGTATGTCTTATGCTCTTAATTTCAAGGATGCATTTCAATGATCTGGTTCCCTGAAAACTGTTTTAAAGGCCAAAGTTTGCAGTCTATGATATCTTATCATTTCTGAAATCCTTTTCAGGGAACAGTCTATCCAGTGGAAGAAATCACAGAGCCCCCCTTCAAGCCAACTCCCTTTGTTCTTCTGAATGAGAACAACTCTATGTTCTATATAGGAATCTCAGAATATCTCTTGCAGTCTGCTTCACTGGCTTACTTCACTTCTGGTGCTTTTACTATCTCTGCTGAGCAAGAGGAAATGGTAAGTGCAAAACGCTATGTTTTAAAGAAAGGGATGCTATGTATTATTCTACCATTTAAAATCCTGCCGAAGCCCAGCCTTCTCCTTGACATAGTTTACTATGGGCCTTTCTCCACTTGCAACTAATCATGATACAAACATCTCCATGTGAAGCCTGCTTTCTGGCATTGCCTTCATCCCCTCTCCAGCTCATGAGTGAGTGAGACTTCAATTGTCCTGAACAATGCTGGGGCTGGAGCAGAATGTTTGTCCTTGTTCAAATTGGAGCCTGAAAGTAACTGGGAACAAAGGCAAGAGAAGCAAGTTAGGGATTGGCAGGGATACCAAATATCATATAGCTATAGTTTCTGTCTACTCAAGATTGGGTGGACAGTACTTAAGGTCAACAGTTCATAAGGCTGCATGAGATAGGAATTAATGAAGAGAAGGACTTCATCTTGCCAAAGAGAACTGGCTGAAGAAGGGATTTGTCATGGAAAACTGGAGCATTCCTAGAAAGGCCTCTAGGAGTTGCAAACTGTTCTTAGTAATATGAGCCATTTTTTCCATCACATCTATCTGATCTCTTGGCTTTGTATGAACATACTCTATTAGCCCTCTGGAATTTTTTCTTTGACAACTACATTCTGAAACATAGGGATCCTGGAAATTGCAATTGCAACACATCTATTTATTTATAAGTGTACTCTATCAGATGACAGCTCATACAGCACCTCCTGGCTGATGTTCAAAGGAATTCCAAATGGCATCAAGCTTTAATCTTTAGTAATATCTTGAGGTTGGGGTGGGATCTAATGACTTGCTTTCATTTGTGGAACCTTTAGTACAGAACTATTTAATAACTCCTATACTTTAATATTTCTGGGTTTAATTTAAAAACAGCTAAAAATCTGGGAGTTATACACAAGGTGCTCTCCAAATTCATCTTTGTTCATCCATCTTTCTCTCCCTGTCCCCCCCCCCACCCCATTTTCCGTGCTAATTACATTTTCCATCTCCAAGTGGAAATAGAAATAGAAATAATATTCTGCAGGCTTAATTTGCTTATGGCTATCATATGTACTAAAAGCTTCTATTAAACAGAAGTCTTTCTGAACAAAGGTTTAGCAAACTCTATTTGCTAGTAAGAAAATTGAATCAGTACATTCTTTTGAAAAACATGCATTTAGGGAACAATGGGAGAAATGCATTTAGGGAGCTAAATTAAAGACCCCGATAAATAATTGACCTGTCTAGCCTCTGTTGGAACACATTAGATGAAAAGGAGACCATTGTCTCTCCAGATAATTAAGCCCATATAAAGGCACACGATTTTTGTAAGATAACCTAACATGTCATTTCATTTTACAGCTTTCTTCTTATTTCAAGTTAACCACAGATACATTGGAGAGCATCATTCCCACTGTAAGTGTTTTTTATTTCTTCGAAACTTTCTGTTTGCATTTTTAAAACTCTGTTTTAATTTTCCTGAAACTTGGTCTCTACTTTTAAACTCCACAGATTTCTCATATTCATGCAAAGCCACTTCCAGTAATTATGAACATAAGAATCACTGATGCACCTGTGATTAGTCTGTATGACAATAAATCCATCCTGAAGTTTTCTGCTTCTATGGAAGTATTGGCAAAGATGCCAAACTCAACCACCCAATCCATGTTCACCTTGAACATAGTAAGTCTTACAATATCCAATTCTCTCTAGACCTGTTTGTAGGAATATGTGAAGTTATGAGCCATCCTGCAAATTTTTCATCTTACTTAGACTGTTAAGAGCCTCAGTGCTTAGATGTTGGCTATAAAATAGTTCCCTAATCCATCTCAAATCTAACTGTATTCTAAGGACAGGTTATAGGTAACCCAGATGTTTTAGATTAGAACTACAGTATTTTGCCTCATTCACCCTGATGAAAGTTAAAGTTCAAAACAACTGGTTTACTTCTGCCTATATTATTCGAAAGTCACTGAAAAAGTACATGTTATTCATAGCAATTGTTTTCATTTTACATCTCCAAATAAAATAAAATGGAATTTGAGAAAGTTTGGCTGCTTCAATTGCCAGGCTGCTGCTGCAGTCACATGATCCTCAGTATCAATATTCCGTTCTGTGACAATTTCCCAGCCACTCTTGCAATTTCTCAGTCCCTACTCTACCTGGGAGCAGCAGAAGGGAAGGGAAGGGACCTATGTGCATTCTCTTCTGTCCTCCATGCATCTTCTCCAATCTATGTGCACCTCTTATGTATCCTTATGCATCCTTTCCAGCCCATGCTTTCCCCCTGGAGTCCCCCCCCGCCTCCCCCCTTGCATGCCCTATCCCACCGGCATGGTACCTCTCATGCATCTCTGTGCACATTTCCTGACTCATGTCATCCTCCTCATTTGTCCAAACCAACCCACTTGGAATCTCTTGTGCACACCTGTATATCTTTCCTGACCCACATGGCACCTCTCATGCATTCTCTCACATATCCTTCCTCCTAACCAGCACAAACCACACACATTTTCATTTCCTCTCCCACCCGACAGCAGCCACTTACCTGCCTGGCAGGCTTGGACTGGTTGATTTTCTCCCTGCAAGCATTCAATAAGCAAAGTAAATTGGGAAGCCAACAGGAACTCTAGAGAGAAGGAAGGAATTTTCAGAGTTGCAAGATTCTATTAACGTAGCTTTACAATAAGGTAAAATTAACTTATCTAATTGTGTTTCCTGTCTGATCTGCCTGGTAAGGCAGGCCTCAATCTTACCTGTTTGAAAGTGCAATTCTCTAACCATCTCATTTACAGTCCAAGAAACTAGAAAGGGTCCCTTCAGAGCCTCTTGTCCTATCCAGTATTTAGAGGGGGCTATGTGTCTCTTAGCCAACCATTTTCTAGGCAACATCACTTTGCCTCAAATCCCAAGGTCTTTCCCAGATACTATTACAGCAGCTGTCTAACTGTGAAAGAATTACTTACAATATAGTAACCTTTCTTTTTCACAGACAACCAGAACTCATGCAGATTTGACTATATTTAACCGGAGGTTGCTAACTACATTGTGCTTGAACAGGTAAAAACCTTTGTTAGGTTTTTAACCCGTTGTATCCCAAAAGCTATTTAAATTGATTAATCTAGTATTTAAAAGTATGGCATCTTAAAATAAATATAAAAAAGGTCATGCTGCAATTGTATTATGGAACTGTATTTGTGAAATGGAGTACATCAGGTTGAGAGAAAGTAATCTAAGATGTAAATGTAGGAAAGAAGCTTTTGCAATGTACATGGAATATTATGACCAACTCACATTTTACCTCCTCTTTCAAATTGAAACATGATGAATTACTTTAACTCTTATCAAGGAAAATGCACATGAGATTACTCCATTGCTTAGAAAGGGGCTCAAAATTCTGGGATTGGATATGAATGTATGGCTGTATTGATGGGAAATACTGCATACAAAAAATCATTATTGAACACTGGAGTAATTGTGATAGTACACAGCACAGTTGTGAATTTAACAGTAAGATACAATTACTGGTAAAATTTTACTGTATATAAAAAATGAACTTATGGTTTGCATCCTGTACAAGGCTGAACTTTCTTCAATTATACCCTGATACCCATATCTTAAAGATATGTCTTTAAGATAGACATAAATAAGTAAATATATTTACTTTAAAAAATAAATATTTATTTTAAATATATAAATAAATAAATAAATAAATAAACAAATAAACAAATAAACAAAAAACAAATAAAGATAGACTCACAACAGAATACCTTATGCCACCAGGCTTGAAATTTTGGGCTTGGACAACTTAGAACTACACCGCCAATGCTCCGACCTAAGCATAGTACACAAAATTATCTGCTACAATGTACTACCTGTTAATGACTACTTCAGCTTCAACCACAATAATACACGAGCACACAATAGATACAAACTTAAGGTAAACCACTCCAAACTCAATTGCAGAAAATACAACTTCAGCAACAGAGTGGTCAACGTCTGGAATGCATTACCTGACTCTTTGATTATATCGCCAAACCCCCATAACTTTAACCTTAGACTGTTTACTGTTGACCTCACCCCATTCCTAAGAGGTCTGTAAGGGGCATGCATAAGCGCACCAGCGTGCCTTCTATCCTGTCCTACTGTGCCCATTTATTTGTCCCCATTTCCTGTATTCATATCCATATTTATACTTATTCCTGTTATCTCATACATGTTTGACAAACGAAAGAAAGAAAGGAAGGAAGGAAGGAAGGAAGGAAGGAAGGAAGGAAGGAAGGAAAGAAAGAAAGAAAGAAAGAAAGAAAGAAAGAAAGAAAGAAAGAAAGAAAGAAAGAAAGAAAGAAAGAAAGATCTCCCACATTTCACTATCCCACTGCAAACCCTTAAAAAGCAGTTCAGGGGGCTCAGAGGGGAAACTTGACAAAACTTTTGTCAATTTTAGCCAGCGAAAACATGGGAGTAAGAACCTCCCTGTTTGAAAAAAAACAGAAGGGACAAGATGCCATCCTCCCTCTGCTGAATCTATTTTAAAAGTCCAGAATTTCAACAGGTTACTAATGGGGAGGAAGGGAGGGAGGGAGGAGAGGTGGGCTAGGAATGATATCACCTCTGCCCGCTCTCTTGAAACAATGGGTGAGTTGCCCTCACACCTGAGCAAACAGGAAGTGTGGATTGCCCCAGTGTGAATGATTAAGATCATTGAGAGAAATCTGAACCCCAATCTTTCTGATTCAAGACCAATAACCCATCAGCAATGCCACACCGACATTATTATCTTGGTCATGTACAATAATCTCTGCATTATGCTTTCTTTCTTGCAGTTTCCACAGCTCCTTGGCTCATTCCAATGTTGGCCTCTTTGAGGTAAATGTCAGCCTCTAGGAAAAATAAGCAGGTGCAACTTATAGCAGATAGAACTGAATTGCTTACAAAGTATATTACTTTACCTTTTAAATTTTCTTCATGAGAACTATTAAATTCTATAAAATATGCTGTCCTGATTATTGATCCCATAATTTTTTTCTTTTCCTTTAATTTTAACTTTCTTTCCAATAATATTTCAGGACAATTGCCCCTTCCCTTATTATTTTCTTGAGAACTATTTCACTTTATAGTGTTTTATATCTAAAAAATGAAAAAGGAATTTGTGAGATGAAGGACTGAGGGGAATTCTACCACTCAGTTACCATTCTTAGATTCTGCATTTAGTACCTCTTCACAGTTTTCCATTTTCTATCTTTCTACAGGTAAGTAGTGTTGTGGTATTATTATTATTGAGTATATTCACTCTTCACTGAACTGTTTCTAGCATCCTCCACCTTTAGGGTCCTTCTGACATACACACAGAGACACAAACACACAAAGACAGATACACACAGAGACATTTTATACAATTCTTGAGATTCAGCAGCATGCTTCAGCCTGGGAATTTGAATTTTCTTCCATAAGAGGTTAATACTTCATTTTCAAAATAATTTTTTTCAGTACTGGGTAAATGATTGCAACAAATAGTAGTTTATGAGAAATTTTATTAAATAAAATTATGCAAATAAAATAATGTGCAAATATAACATTGTATAGGATTTAGAGAAGGGCTGCAAAAATGGCAAGCAAATAATTTGCAGTCTAAATTAGAAATTATTAGCAAACGTAGAAAGTTGCCTTCTGTATATAGCATCAGGTCACTTTTCTGCTAGAATATCATCCATTGATAATACTGATAAAAATAATCCTGTTTAAACACTGTCATCCCAGTTCTCTTACTAAGGAAAAGTCAACCTTTGTTTTACATTGCAGGCTTCACTTCTGGATAATTTCTTGTCTTACATTTTACGAACTGGAATAATTCCAGCAGCCAATTGTAAGTGTAGCTTCCTCTTTCTTTCTCTCAATTTCTCTGTCTTTAATGACTTGTTTTTAAGACAGCTTCTAATGGGCTAAAGACTGATAAATAATCCTGTAAAGTCTAGCCAGCATGACCATAAATAAAGTATCCAACACTAGAGTGGAGAGGGTAATCAAGAACTTCTAAGACTGGTAGTTAAAATGTATGAGTTGTATAGCTTAGATTTTTTATCCCTGCACAACAGTAACTCAGATTTATATCCATTCATGTGATCAGTACTATACTACCTATCACTACAATTGTCCATGCTGTATTCACAACTGAAGTCAGTGAAATCCAAACAAAGCATAACAACTGCAAAAAAAATTGTGCATCTCAATGCCTCCTTTTTCTGTCTTTAAAATATAATATTACACTTCTTGAAGAAATTATAAACTACTTTCTGAAGAATAAAAAATAAAACAAATGCTAAAATGTTTGTATTTGAGCAATAATATACAACATATTCAGCTTTTAGATTAAGGAATGTATGCAATCGCAAAACCTATTCTAGTCATAACTATTTTAATCTTTTTCTTTCTCTCTTTTTCTATGTTTTATTAAGTTAAACTAAAGGATGGGTTTCCTCTACCTGCCTTGGACCCAATGATTCTTATGAAGCCCAGTATTAGAATTTATGAGGTAAGATTTGGTAATGACTATTCTTATCTTATATCCCTTGAGTGAAAAATAAAAGATGATTAGGATGATATATTTAGATTAGATGATATTTGTCAGAAAGTTGTCATGTGCTTCCAATACAGTGAATTGCTGTTTCATGGAATTTGCTCCATGAAAGAGATAGGTGGTCTCCAAATTTGAGATATGAATAAATAAATGAGTTTTCAGTATGTCCTATTCACCCTCTTTATGACCAAACATACATATAACACCTATCCACAAATATTTGTACTTCTGTAACTTCTGTAACTAAAATATTTATATTATTTATTTATTAAATGTTTACAACTGCCCAACTCACCCACAGTGACTCCATAATACCAATGACATGACAGTTTTTATTTCTTTTTGTCAATCATAAGCTCCTTATTTCTAGAATTCAGTTCACAAAACAGTGAGAAGTGAGATTTCTAATAATCAAGCTGTTATAAACCTGCAATAAAATATGTTTTGTTTATCTTCTTAGGGTTTCTTGCTGATTTCCACTGATATTCAAAGCCTACGATAACGAGGAAATCTTTATCTCCAAGCAAATGTTGACTTTTTTTTTTTACTATAGATGCATAAAGTGCATAAGAGCCAATATGCATTTGTGAGTGAGCAAATTGGTGGATGAAATTTTTAATAGTTCAACCAGAAGTTCAAAAATGCATAGTATATTGGTTTAAGATAGCAACAAACTGAAGGTGAAAATATTGATCCAACACTCTCACAACTAAATATCGGGAATGGGTAATGAATTTCCCCAGTGCACCAAAATGGAGCTGCTCAATTTTGAAGACAAAATCAATAGATTTCACCATTGTGATTTTAGCCAGGAGATGGAGTGATATTAAGTGCACAGATAGTAGTCTCCTGCTTCTAAGTCTACTTTAACACACACACACACTCGAAATTCCCCTCCCTATGCCTTTCAGAGACATTACAGTATCACCTGAGAGCCTCTTGTGGCCTTCAAGAAAATCAAGAAGCAGAGTTGTAGTCCCCAGTCCTACTCCTATGTATTGCCTATCCCTGTTTTATATGGCCAAAAGATTTCTAATTCTAGTATATTATCTGAAACGACAATTTAATTAAGAAAGTTGAAGAATTTGAGAGTTTTGCAAAGCTGTTAGAAACTTTGTATTAGAAATACCATTATTTATTTATGTTCCTTCCTTCCTGCAGTGGAGAAAATCATGTAAGCTTATGTAATATTTTATTGAATTTGTTAACTGGTTTCAAACTAGCCAACGTTTTTTAATATGGTTACAACACACTAGATTAAAAAGAAACCACAATATAATTTAGTACGATGAGTGAATCTAATTTCTGTGTAAGAGAAATGTTTGATAATGGTAACGCTACAACTACCAGACCTGGCTGTAAAAATTGGGGTGTCAGCAAAGAGATATACAACTTTCTTTCTTTCTTTCTTTCTTTCTTTCTTTCTTTCTTTCTTTCTTTCTTTCTTTCTTTCTTTCTTTCTTTCTTTCTTTCTCTCTCTCTCTCTCTCTCTCTCTCTCTCTCTCTTTCTTTCTTTCTTTCTTTCTCCCTTCCTTCCTTCCTTCCTTCCTTCCCTTCCCTTTCTTTTCTTTCTTTCCCAAATCTACAAGCTATGGCAAACCTCAAATCTGGTTTTTTTTTCAGCCTAGAAACAGGAAGACTGAGTTCTAGCCCCGCCTTAGGCATGAAAGCCAGCTGAATAACTTTGTGCCGGTCACATTCTCAGCCCAACACAAAGGGTGGTTGTTGTGGGGAAAAGAGAAGAAAAACTATTAGGTGTGTGTACTGCCTTGAGTCATATATAAAAATAACATAGGCAGGATAAAAATATCTTTTTAAAAAGTTATTAAAACCCATTTGGAGCTTTGACAACCTTTATATATAACATTAGACCTGGTTCAAAAACATGGATTCTATAATAGGATCTACACTGGAATCCTCTAGATCAGTGGTGAAATCCAAATTTTTTTACTACTGGCTCTGTGGGTGTGGCTTGGTGGGCGTGTTGTGGTGTGGCTTGGTAGGCGTGGCTTGTTGGGCATGGCAAGAGAAGGATACTGCAAAATCTCCATTCCCGCCCCATTCCAAGGTAATGATACTGCAAAATCCCCATTCCCTCTCACTCCTGGAGAAAGGATATTGCAAAATCTCCATTCCCACCCCACTCTGGGGCCAGCCAGAGGTGGTATTTGCCGGTTCTCCGAACTACTCAAAATTTCTACTGCCGGTTCTCCAAACTGCTCAAAATTTCTGCTACCGGTTCTCCAGACCCTGTCAGAACCTGCTGGATTTCACCCCTGCTCTAGATCCACTGGATATGATTCTCATAATTCCAAGGGAATGCAATCAAGATGGCTGTGGATTATGGGACAAAAATGGTCCACTTCAAACCTAGATTAAGTGGCTTCAGTTGTCTGCACTGTCTATTTGGGATATAGCAACATATAATGAAAATTGTAGCAAATTTCATTATATATTGCAATTTTCATTTTATTTTCAATATAAAATGAAATTTGCTATTTATTTTTTATAAATTTATTTACAGGTAGTCCTTGACTTACAATGGTTACTTAGCAACCATTCAAAATTACAATCCAGATCTGAATTTCTGACAGTCACCTTCTCAACTCATGTGGCCACAATTTGGGAACTTGGCAACACAAGTCACTTTTATATCCATTTGCAGTGTATGTCAGCGTTCCAGAAAAAAAACCCCAACTCTAAGTAAAAACTCTGAAGCAAGCATTTTTCAAAGTTCTATTTACTAGAATAGTAAATTGTGGTCACATGACTGAATTTTTATGACAGTAGAATTAGCACTCCAGTTTTCAGCAAAACTGTGTCATAGTGAACAATGGTTTGCTTAATGACTGCTTAAAGGCAGCAATGTTCTTTAATAATCATCATAAAACATCATAAAATTGAGTTGGTCATGTCTTATATGTAGCCTTTTGCAATGATATTCACAAAATGAGCAGATAATTCTGGTTTTAAATTTGGGAGCTGCAGTTTCAACTCAACACCACTATCCTGCCTTCCTTCATCTGGATTCACAACAACATAAGAAGAGTAAGATGGACAGTCATGGACCAGATGTGGACCAGAACAGCATAACAACAGCAAAGATTCTATTGCACATCTTCAAAATTTGCCTTGGAATTGACACACTAATTATGTGATTCAATAGAACTGCTTAGTTTCTTGTTTTTTCTTGAATTATGGCATGAAAATGGACACTTTACCTTAAGGGAAAGCAGACGTTCCTTTTTTTAAAAAAAAAATCCAAAAATCAAGGCCAACGATCATGAAAGGGTGATTTGTGTTGGAGACCCGAGCAGCTCTTTAATTTTAAAATATCAAAGAACTAATGAGGGTATCTCATGTTTTCATTCACATTCACACCAAAATTTGGGAATGATAAGAGATGCAGTCCACGGGGTATCAGAATACATGCAGGCCTCATCTTCTAAAATAGTTTTCACTGCTGGATATATGAGCATCAATCAAAAAAACCTTGATTCTGAAGCACTGATTATATTGATACAGATTTAATTGCCACAAATGCAGCAAATATTTTGGTGGCTGAAATTCATCCCTTATTAAAAATATTCATTTTGTTTGTAGTATCTCTATTGCAGCAAAAACATATGGCATCGTGGCACCTTAAAGACTAAAAAGTGTATTATAATAATTACTGATTTACAGTATCTTTTTTATCACCCATCTCCTTCCACTAATGACTGTATGACTGTAACTTTTTTGCTTGTATCGTTACGATTTATATTGACTGTTTCCCTATGACTATCATTTGATTCTTGACGAATGTATCTTTTCTTTTATGTACACTAAGAGCGTATGCACCAAGACAAATTTCTTGTGTGTCCAATCAGACTTGGCCAATAAACTTCTATATTTTCTATTGGCCAAGTGTGATTGGACACACAAGGAATTTGTCTTGGTGCATACATAAAAGAAAATATACATTCATCAAGAATCATAAGATATAACACTTAATGATAGTCATAGGGAAACAATATAAATCGTAAGGATACAAGCAACAAGGTTACAGTCACACAGTCATAAGTGGGAGGAGATGGGTGATAGGAACAATGAGAAGATTAATAGTAATGCAGACTTAGTAACTAGTTTGACAGTGTTGAGGGAATTATTTGTTTAGCAGAGTGATGGCGTTTGGGGGAAAAAAACTTGTGTCTAGTTGTTCTGGTGTGCAGTGCTCTATAGCGTCGTTTTGAGGGTAGGAGTTGAAACAGTTTATGTCCAGGATGTGAGGGGTCTGTAAACCTGTAAACCTTTTCTATTCTTTTATCATGTTCACATATCCCATGAAATCTTAAGAGTTAAATGTCATTCTCCAGCAACTAATGTATCTATAGATAGCCACCTCCAAGTGAAAAGTACGCCTAGAGTCGTGGTTTGGCTGTTTCTCCTTATTCAAAAGCGTATTCCCACATTTTTCCCATTTCACTCTCCTGAGCGTGTCCGCATTTGTTTCATCTGATATAAAATAGCACGCAAAAACACCAACTTTTAGCTGTTTCTAACGGCAGAGACAGACAGACAGACAGACATAGACAAACAAAAGGAGCTATTTGACTCCTGTTTCAAAACTACAGAAGCAAAACACGGAAGCAAAGACGCAGCAGCTTCAGGCACCCCTTTATTTCCGTCCAGCGGTCGCCCCAGTTTTTGCAGCGTTGCTCCAGTTATCCTAAATCAGGGGTGGGCAATTGTGGTTCTTTTACAACCTGTGACTTCAACTCCCAGAATTCCTGAGACAGCCAAGTTGTAAAAGAGCCACAATTGCCCACCCCTGTCCTAAATTGAGCCTTTTCGGCCGCCGTACGATTTCTTCTCGGCCCGGCAGAGAATTGGGGCGGAGCCATCTCGGCCTCCGTACTGGCGTAACGTGAACGTGGCCGGGCTTTGCCAGAAAGCACCTGAGGGGGTGGGGAAAGAAACCGTTCTTCTATTCTAGTGATTTCGGAGCGTTTGCTTACTTTTCGCCATGAGCCGAAACTACAACGATGAATTGCAATATTTGGATAAACTGGATAAGAACTGCTGGCGCATCAAGAAAGGATTTGTGCCCAACATGAACGTGAGTTGCTCAGAGGCGTTTTCATCGCTTAAACTTCGTTCTGGAGCCAAATATAATTTTATTTTTTGGAGTTTTTGCCTGGCATGGTCAATGAACAGTCAATGTTTGACAAGATTAATTAGTCAATATCAATAATAAATCAATATCTAGCAAGTAATTAATCAGTAAACAAATTAATGTCAATAACTAATCAGTAACACTAATTTTTCAATATGATAGTCAATTAATGCTGCACTAATCACATATAATATAATGAATAGCTAAAAGCTGCCCCGAGTGCCCTTCATCCCTTTGGGCGATCATTCTGCCAGTGCAGAAGATGAAGATGGAAAGGACGAGGGTTCACTTGCTTGGTTCTGCTAGGTTTTCAACCGAGGTAAATAGAGTTTATATATGATTCTAACCTCCTTGCAGCGCATACGATTGCATTTTATTATTTTGTTATAATTGTCAAACGATATGGGTTCAAAAGGATGAAAGGGCGATTGATCATTATAAATAATGCATCTAGAATTGCCCGTTTCCTGCTGGGGAGAAATTTGATCTGTAAGTGTAGCTAATCAGAGTAATCGATTGTGCTATTGATGGTTTCTCTTAAAAGTGGATTATTTACTTGATTCAAAATATTGACATTTCTGGTTATTTAGGAAGCTTCAGCCCAAGAATAGAATAGAATGGAATAGGAATAGGGAATTAGGAAGGAATTAGGAAAATAGAGTAGAGTAGAGTAGAGTAGAGTAAGGGGAAGGGGAGAGGAGAGGAGAGGATTGAATTTTTTATTGGCCAAGTGTGATAGGATACACAAGGAATTTGCCTTGGTGCATATGCTCTCAGTGTACATAAAAGAAAAGAATCAAGTAAACAATACCCCAATCAAGAAACTGCCAAAGAGCCATCATAAACAGCCCAACCAAAGAAACTCTTAAGAATACCCTCACCCACACAGACAAAGCAAGTCGCCAGAATATAAACTGACAGCAAACAGCACTCCTTACTAGCCCTGATGATGTTACCTAGTTTGGGTAATGAAACGTCTGCAAGAAAACTAGCTCAGAGAGCACCAAGGACCTCTCATTAGGAAGCTATCTCAAAGCCAGCTATCTCCAACCTCTATGGCACTAGGGACAGGTTTTGTGGAAGACAGTTTTTCCACAGACCAGGAACTGGGGGGAGGGGAGGGAGAATGGTTTCAGGTGAAACCTAGATCCCATGCATGCACAGATGAAGCTTTCCTCGCTCACCCGCTGCTTGTGTGGTCCAGTTCCCAACAGAACGTGGCCCACTACCGGTCCACGACCCAGAGGTTGGGGGAACCCTGCTCTAATAAATTATTTTCAGCATCTAAATCTTTTACTGGAACGTATTTTTAAAATGTTTAAAAATTAACATTTAAAACCACAATTATGGAAGCATTGTAGTTTGCATGATACAGTTCTTTGCCAATATTTGTTTAAATGGTGACTCCTACTTCTGAATATGTGGTCCATTTTCTAATTTTCTTCTTTTTGTCTCTAGGTGGAGGGTGTGTTTTATGTGAATGATCCTTTGGAGAAGTTGATGTTTGAAGAACTAAGAAATGCATGCCGAGGTGGAGGTAAGTTTGAGTTTTCAATTGTCTGTTTGAATCTCCTTGTTTCCTTATGCCTCCAATATTTGTCTGCTTTAAAACTGTCACATATTCAACAAATATACCTAGAAATCCAGTAGAGCTTCTTCTATGTTTAGTTATCATAAATATGGTTAATTAAAAGCATTTAGAAGACTGATAGTAAGCCTTATTTTGATCCTCAATAGTCTGGATAAACACATTTTTAAAAAGGCCTTGGTTTATGAAGGATCGTTGGTTGGGCATGAGAAAATAACCATTTGTTCTTTAGTTCTACTTGCTTAAATGTAAAGACACGTACCCTTTAAATTCCAATTTTGAATTGATACAGTCTAACTCATGTTTCATAATATTTTCATTTTCTATAGGCCTAGCATGTGAAATAAGCCTGTGATTGTAGTTATGGTCCTCTATATGTTTATCTAGGAATAAGCCTTAAATTCATAATTCATAGTTCTGAGGAAATGTTAAGAGAGTAGCACTGTTCTTTGTCCTTAAAATGTTAACTCTGAATTACATTTTCATATGAAACAGGAAATTAGTTCCTACCTTTTTTTTTTAGGTGCTGGTGGCTTTCTTCCAGCCATGAAACAAATTGGAAATGTAGCTGCATTACCTGGTATTGTTCATGTGAGTCCTTGTTATTTTAAATCCAGAATAAAACCATCATAGGAAGACTTTACTATGGATTCTTCTATGTAATAAAGTGTTACAAGAATAGTAGAACTATTGCTTCAAATAGAAATAAGAATGATTTCCAATAGGAAAGAATATATGTAGTTCAGGGTTGAACTGTGAAGCCTTTAGTGCTTCTGAACTTTGTTTACTTGCAGATATTTAATTATCCAAGTAGGTACCATCATCAGTGCAAGGATTTGGATAACGAAACATCTGCAAGCAAACAACCAAGTTCAGAATTACTAAGGACTCCACAATAAGAATACTGTCAGACTTCCCTATCCTAACAGTTTCTTGATGTGTAAATTCAGATATTCAAGGGTATGATGAAAATAGAGGGCTTACATTTGCCATTAATTTTTTAAATTAAATGAGATATTTATTTGCAATTTGTCAGTTTGACTATAATGACGAACTTGATATAAATGTTGAAACCTCTGCTTTTGGATGCTGTACAATGGCAATGTGACTGGCCTAGCTCCACTTCATAGCATAGGAATATCATTCATATTTAAGCTGTTATTGATTGCCTTTCTTCCGCCCCCACCCTTTTTTTTCTTTTTTAACCTAAATTATATTTCAGCGATCTATTGGACTTCCTGATGTTCATTCAGGGTATGGCTTTGCTATTGGCAATATGGCAGCCTTTGATATGAGTGATCCAGAAGCAGTAGTTTCACCAGGTATGGACAGCTATAGTTGGTGTCTGTGTGGAAAGAGAACTTTTAGGTATCTCCAAATATGTGATAAATGTGTCAGGCTCCAATTCAAAAGACAGCTATACAGAGATATTGTTAACCACTCAATGTAAGTAACAGGTGACTGATGATATGTTCTGTAGTATGTTACATTTTCAGCTGTTAGGCAGTTTTAGTTTGAAGGCCAAAAAGACTTAATTATCCAAACAATTTACCTGGTACAGATGCCATATTTTTATTCTGAGCTGACCTGAAGAAACAGGTGGTAATTTTTCCAGTATACATATGCTGGCCAAAGCAAAATGCTGTCATTGATTTTTTTTTGAGGACAGTGTCTGTTTATTAGATTTATCTTAAAATAACAAGTGCTTGTATTGCAACATTCAATGTTAAGCTGAAATAACTTTTATGAAGTGTGATTATGGAAGATAAATATGTGGATGACCTATGATGAAGTGTAACATTTCAGTATGTTTACCCTGAAATTAATGCAGAATAGTTATGTTCTTTCCATGTAATACAAATATAGCTCTTAGTCTTATATACCGCTTCATAGTGCTTTACAATTTAAGCGGTTTATAGAAGTCAGCATATTGTCCCCAACAATCTGGGTCCTCATTTTACCGAACTCGGAAGGATGGAAGGCTGAGTCAACCTTAAACCAGTGACAATCCAACTGTTGGCATTAGGCAGAATGAGCCTGCAGTGCTGCATTCTAACCACTGCACCATCATGGCTCTTTATTATGATAAAGAAATATTATATACCAAACTATATAAAGTATACTGGATGTAATTAATTATAGCTGCGACGAAAATGCAGTTGATTGCAATGATGACTTCTGAGTTTCCTGAGTTCAGAAAATTTAATAATTGAGTATTTTGAGTTCATAATATTAGCAATTGCACAAAATGACTTGTTGAGCTAAGTTTTAAAAGGTATGTTCTGGTTACTCACACAGGAGGTGTAGGGTTTGACATTAACTGTGGTGTTCGATTACTGAGGACCAACCTTGATGAGTGTGATGTCCAGCCAGTGAAGGAGCAGCTTGCACAATCCATGTTTGACCATATTCCTGTAGGGGTGGGATCCAAGGGCGTCATCCCCATGAATGCCAAGTAAGAGCAATTTTTTAAAATTTTCTCGAATGTCAGTATTATTGCTTCATTTTTGAAGGGAAAGGTATCAGAAGTACAGTAACAATCATAAAAATGCCAGATTGTTTTCCAGTTATTGCTACATAACTGCTGGAAAGCTTTGCTAAGGTTAATCATCATATATCTAGAGGAATTTTATTTCCATAATTCCATTTTAACCGGGAATTATATTTATGCAATTATATTTATTGCTGAGCACACTGTAAGCCGCCCTGAGTCTCCGGAGAAGGGCAGCATATAAATCAAATTAAAAACAAACAAACAAACAAAAAAAAACCTGGAGGGCATCCAGATCTGTTATCTTCACTTTTTACGCTTTGCTGGCATCCTACCATAAAATGCAAGGAGGGAGGGAGGGAAGGTCATGGGAATGTGAAGAAAACAATGGTGGAAGGAGGAGAGAGCTTTGGCAGAAATCAGAGGTGCCAAGCCAAAGAAAACCAGCCTTCAAGGACACCTGATTTGGGAACAGAATGCAAAACTGCATCGAGTGGTGCCAAACAACCAAGCATGCTATTCAACACTGATGGTCAAAGGGGGGAGGGCCATGCAAAGGGAAAAAGTGTAACCTTTGCGCGGGAATATTCAGATCTGGCCTTACTTTCACTGCAACCACTTAACTTTAGCATGAGAACCTATCACTTCAACCAAATGGAATCGAGGGTCTTTTTTACCTGAAGATCTGAGTTGGGGCAGGCCTGACATAGGAAGACATCAGGGAACTTTTTAAAAAATTATATGTGGGGACTGGGACCAATTAGAACAGCCCAGGCTAATGCACCAAAACATGCCATCATGTTTAAATTGACACATCCCTGTTGTTTTTCCTCGAAGTTCATTATCTTCTCTAGAGCCTGTCCTATGCTTGCTAAATCTTTGCATATTTGCTGTATTGCAGCCCTTTTGCCCATGTAAGGTGAGGAGAAAGGAAACTTTCCAATTTATCTAGGCTGTTTTTTTGTTTGTTTGTTTGTTTGTTTGCATTGTGATAACGATAATTCTGGATTTAGTCACTATTTTCTTTATAGAAGAAAAGGAAAATGAACCTCACTTATTTGAAAGAGTATTTTACATAGAGGTCTATGTTCTAATTTCAAACTTTGCTAATGAATGCTTGATTTAAAAGATTTACATAGCCACCCACCTTTCAGAACACAATTTTGGGTGGGTCACAATGATAAAGCAAAAACAAAAAAACAGAACATTAATCATCTAATCCACCATATCAGTGCATCAAACTATGCAATCCTCAGGCTCTAACTTTATCCTTTCCCAGAATCGGGGAGAAAATGTGTAGCTCTTTTCAGGTTTTGGGAAAGCTAAAAGTTGGAGGGACCTGCCAGATCCCAAGGAAAAGGTTGTTCCACAGTGCAGGGCTTTCTATGGAAAAGGGATGCTTTCTACTACTCACTAGATGACAACACGTGAGCAGTGGAACCTGGAAAGTATTTATACTCTGAGTAATGTGATAATTGTGAACTAAGATGTAGGAGTGAGTCTGTGGTAACTTTCATTCTGTATTTGTCTGTGGTCTCCTAATTGGCATGTCTTTCATCCCCAGGGATCTGGAGGAAGCTTTAGAGATGGGGGTAGACTGGTCCTTACGAGAGGGCTATGCCTGGGCTGAGGATAAAGAACATTGCGAAGAATATGGGAGGATGTTGCAGGCAGATCCAAATAAAGTGTCGGCAAGAGCTAAGAAAAGGGGTTTACCTCAGGTAATCAGACTGTAGATATAATTTTGGGTGATCATTTAATGCTAATTTTAATTTAATTTTAATTTAATCAAGTTGATTTTAATAGTATTAAAGCACACCAGAACAATATCCAGAGATTTGCTTAGCTGATGTCATGGTTCAAAAGGTTACTCATCAATCTTTGGTTTTCACATATCATGCTCTGTGACTCACTCAGTAAGTGTCCATGGCTGAGGGTGGAGTTAGACCTGGCTCTCTGCAGCCCTAGTCCAGCAGCTGTAACTATAGCACCACCCTGGCTCTTGCATTGATTAAGGAGGACTTCACTTTGTTGTAATGAAATTTCACCTTTTGATTGATTAGCCTTAAATATTGCCTTTTATTTTTGTTTGATTTGGTGAGTCAGTATTAACTGATTTTTTAAAAAATTTACATCTGATCTAATGTTTTGATTTTAGTCTAATACTCTTTAGGAAACATACATTCTAAAAGGAGCTTAACAGTTCAGAAAATGAATTTTTTCCCTTAACATCTGGAATGTGAAAGTAATCACCTTAATGTCCATTAATAAAATGAATGGATGTAAGATTGCATTAATTTTCCAGAGTTTCTAATAAAAATCACAAATCTTTCATTTTTCATGTTGGGAAAAACTAAGTTCTCCTATTCTGTTTAACAGCTGGGGACTTTGGGAGCAGGAAACCACTATGCTGAGATACAGGTTGTGGATGACATTTATAATGAATATGCTGCCCGAAAGATGGGTATAGACCATAAGGGACAAATATGTGTGATGATCCACAGTGGGAGCAGAGGCCTAGGCCACCAAGTAGCTACAGGTAGGTGGCTAATGCCCTTTTTTGTTCTGGGAATTAAATGTGACTATCCAGCGTAATATTAGAGCTAGTTTCTATAGCACAATCTGTATGTGGGAAAAATACACTATCTTTATGCAATTAATTTATATGTATGGAATCTAAAATTATATTTTAAGTTCTAGACCTACTGATCCAGATCACTATTTCTGAATTTATTTGGTCCTATTTTTACAGATGCCTTAGTAGCTATGGAAAAAGCAATGAAACGGGACAAGATCATAGTCAATGACCGCCAATTGGCATGTGCTAGGATAGCTTCTCAGGAGGGCCAAGATTATTTGAAAGGGATGGCAGCAGCTGGAAACTACGCGTGGGTCAATCGTTCCTCCATGACTTTTCTTACTAGACAGGTAAGAGGGGACAGCAGTAGCTCAGTATTTTTACCTCGTCAGGTATAACTGGTTAGGATAAGGAAATTGAGCTCCGGCTAAGATATTCTTCCCAACCTGATGTTCTCCAGATGTGTTTTGATGGTGGATGACATGGACTTCAGTCCCAGAATAACTGGAAAGCATGGATTCGTGAAATTGGTCTGTGATATATCTATCTTGAAAGAAATACAGGTAGTCCTTACTTACTGACTGCCTTGTTTAGTGACCATTCAAAGTTGTAATGGTGCCAAAAATAGCTTTGCAATCAATTCTTGCATTTACGACCATCGCAGCATTTGGTACTTTGCAACTGGTGCACATTTACAACTGTTGCAGCATCCTGCAGTCATTACCATTTGTGTGCTTCTTAATTGGCTTGTGCCAAGCAGAATTCAGAAGGTAGAAGTAAAATCATAAGTCACCGTTGTTGATTCATTGCTTAGCAACCATGTTCCTAGTCCCAGTCAGTGCTACTTGTATATGAGTGCAAACAAACTCAGTTGCATTCTGCTTCAAGACACCAGACTAACAATTTCAGAAGTATTAAATTTATTTAAGAGATAAATTTGAGATTCAGTTTCCAATACATTGGCTCCCAGATTGGATCTCCCCATGGTATGAACACATTTGGCTTCCGTTTCTAAACATTAAGCGTCGGCTGAGCTTTTAATTAATTATAGCCTTTTTCTCCAAAATTGACTTGCCCTAAATTTGGGTCATACTGTCTAGATCTTTAGGGTTGAAAGCCAATTCACTTTAGTTCATTAAGATTTTAGATCATGCCTATTTTGTGCATTGGTGGAGCAGTGCTCCAAATAGTTGCTCACAGTGCATATGAATAGCTTTGCCATAAATAATGGCCATTTTCTGCTTTGAAAAAAAACAGGCTTGGCCTGTTTTTCAAATTGAAGGATTTTGCAATCTTGAGCAGCAAGGCAACATTCAGAAAAAGGTTTTTTAATGCATCCGCTGAACTATATACTCCATTCCAGCCAAAGTCTGAAGTACTTTTTACCAATATAATTGTCTTTTCACGTTCCCCGTTAGTCAATTTAGAGAATGTCTCTCAAGTACAGTTACACAAGATTTGCTGTTAAAATCTGTTCTTAGAATGCTGGAAGCTTGAGATAAACCGATTGTTAGAGAAAGAATTGCAGATAATTGTAACTAAAATTCCAGTTTCAGTAAACAATTTCAGCTCTAGTCCCCCTTCCCATATATGCCAATCCCTCAAAACATATTATTAGAATTACCTTGTGTACCTGTATTGTTTTCTAGGCATTTGCTAAAGTCTTCAACACCACCCCTGATGATCTGGACATGCATGTAATCTACGATGTATCTCACAACATTGCAAAAGTAGAACAACACGTGGTAGATGGAAAAGAACGGACCCTGTTGGTGCATAGGAAAGGATCAACCAGAGCATTCCCTCCTCACCACCCTCTTATAGCTGTCGATTTCCAAGTAGGAACTTCTGAGATTTCTCTTTTGTTAGCATTCATGAGCTGTCATTTTCCTTTGAATCCTTGGTGGAGTTTTTCACTTAATTGACTTCATAGCCTAATCTGATTTCACAAATATATTACAAATATATTCACAAATATATCCTCTTTTGTAAATTAGTTTAGAGTAGAAAGTGTAAGTTAGCTGATTCTGATAAAAATGTATACCAGCTGTATTTCATCAACATTTATTTTTACTGATTGATAATAATTTGCACCCATTCCAGCATAACTCTAATACTGATTGTATTTGTGTCTCCAGCTGACTGGCCAGCCAGTGTTGATCGGTGGAACAATGGGAACTTGCAGTTACGTCCTTACTGGTACTGAACAAGGCATGACTGAAACCTTTGGAACCACCTGCCATGGAGCAGTGAGTAGGAAACCACTTGCTTTATTCCAAATCATGGACTTTTTGCTTCATACTTCTGTACATTTGGATAATATGCTAACCAAAATAAAACTGCAGTTATTTTGGCAAGAGGAATGGGGTCACAAATCTATGACTGCTGTGGGATCAAATGATGCAGAGAGATTATAGTAATTTAGAAATGCAGGCAATGTAGTATAGAATGCCCAGGATGATTTAGATGGTGTATGTATTTAATTTATTCAATCCCAAATCTAAGCTGACTCTGGATAATGTACAATTAAAGCAAACGGGAGGGAAGGAAGAATCGCCTAACTATATCCACACTCTGCATAATATTTGGTAGGGACCCCCGCCAGCCTAATCAAAGGCCTGGAAAAACAGCCAGATTTGTAGATTTTCCAGAATACTATCCGGGTGGCACCCACACAAATAGCAGAGGAGATCTCATGCCAGAAGGCAGGGAAGGCATGCTTCCTGGATGCTGATAGATGACATAATTAGTAAAGGAACCCTGAGCATGCTAATCCTGTTAGATCAAGCAAGCCAGTCCGATACTATAGAAAATAGTTGGTGCTTCAAATAACCAGGCTCTATAGCAATAGCAATTAGACTTATATATCACTTCATAGTGCTTTATAGCGCTCTAAGCAGTTTATAGAGTCAGCATATTGCCCCCAACAATCTAGGTTCTCATTTCACTGATCTCAGAAGGATGGAAAGCTGAGTCAACCTTGAGCTGGTCAGAATCAAACTCCTGGCAGTGAGCAGAGTTAACTTGCAATACTTTATTCTAACCACTGCGCCACCACAACACTAAAAATAATAGCATTTTATAGGTCATATCTTCAGTTGCACCCAGAAGAGTACTGGAAACAAATACAGATTTACAAAGTATTAAATGGGCATACCAAGAGATGCCCATCACTGCTCTGACTCCTGTATTCTTGACCAGTTAAGTTCCAAGTGGTCTTCAAAGTAAACCCCATGTAGAGTACATTGCAGTAGTTGATCCATGAAGTGACTAGAACATGAGTGTCTCAATTACAAATCAAATTCCTGGCTGTTTTAATTAGGATCCAGCAATCAGGTGGCTGAAAGTAACCGCATTGAGAACCTGTCCACTTCCTCAAGATTTACTGACTCAAACTCATAATACATCACAAGACCTGAGTCCTAGGCACCTTGGTTGGACCTGGCCAGTCAAGGTCCAAGGTGGAGCACATCTAAGCAACTGTCCTTATATATGTATGTGTGTATTAGAAAACTTTAAGAAATTCAAGAATCTTAAGAGTCTGTTCTCTTTATTCTAATATATGACCAAGGCCACATGTAACTGCTTTCTTCATTCACAATGACAATGTTTGCTTCAATTGAAGACTGGTACTTAAAGAAACATATTATTCTACAGGGCCGTGCATTGTCCCGTGCCAAATCGCGACGTAACTTGGATTTCCAGGATGTGTTGGACAAGTTGGCAGATATGGGGATTGCGATCCGTGTTGCATCTCCAAAACTAGTCATGGAAGAAGTGAGAGTTCTTTTAATCTTTCTCTGGACAATTTTATTTCTTGGGTGGATTTCTTTTCACAGCAAAGTATTAGCATCTCTTATCAGAAGAAAAAAAATACAGTTGATCAGAATCTACCAAATTAAATGCCCTAATTTCTGCCTGGAAAGGGTTTCCTTTTTCCTTTCTGATTTGGATAAATTGTTTTCTCTTAACACCTCAAAGCATATCATTTCCTTTTTTTATCTCCTTTTTTCCTAGGCACCTGAATCTTATAAGAATGTGACAGATGTGGTTAACACCTGCCATGCAGCTGGCATCAGCAAGAAAGCGATTAAACTGAGGCCCATTGCAGTAATCAAAGGGTAAAGAAGCCATTCACAGAAACTGACAGAACCTCTTACTCAGACTACTCGTTAATTATGTTTCAATCCAGATGGAAACTCTGATTGACAAACTGTTTGTTAGAAGTCTTGGACTTAAAAAATATGGTACAAGAAAGGATAAACCAAGATGTGGTTGCTCTTTTGAACTAATGGCAAGTTGTCTGAAGCTGACTGAGTTTCTTTAAGGGAAAAATGTGGAACAGTTTTTCAGAAGATTATCTGATCCTAATAAATGGTTTGTTCTGCCTATAATGAAATTTCTGATCACTGCTAATTTGATAGCCATCTTTTTCAAGAAGATTGATTTTGGTGGATTTCTGCCCCCTAACTTTAGTTGTTTGTCTCTAATAAAGACTTAGACTCCCAAAGTAATAATATAAAACATCTGATGAATTTATTTGTTAGCATGGCAATTTTGACCAATACATTAAGCCTGACTAAACTAGTAATCTGTAGGATGTAGCAAAATTTGCAGATATTCTTACTGGAGAAGTCCGTGACTCAGCAGTTTCTTCTGAGATGTTTTTGATTAGGCAAAGATAAGTTGCATCCCCACTACTCGACCGGGGGGGGGGGGGTACTTTAGGAGCAGTTGATTCTGTGCACATCTCATGCCAGTAATGTCCCTGATCTGAAGCTTTACCTGTACTTTAGTGGAGGAACAATACTACTTTCTTGAAAAGAAACCAACTTTCCATTGAAGACATAGTTTTTAAGCCATTCATATCTAGAACAGACATAATATCATAGCTCTTGATAAAGAGCTATGGTGGCGCAGTAGTTAGAATGCAATATTGCAGGCTAATTCTGCTGACTTCCAGCAGTTTGATTCTCACCGGCTCAAGGTTGACTTCCATCCTTCCGAGGTTGGTAAAATGAGGACCCAGGGTGTTGGGGGAAATACGCTGACTCTGTAAACCGCTTAAAGAGGGCTGTAAAACACTGTTAAGCGGTATATAAGCCTAAGTGCTATTGCTGTTGCTGTCCTCCAAGCTGTCATTAAAAATACAAGAACTTGGTTTTTTGTTGCATCTTCTTACACTGACTAAATAGACGGTGTAGAGAGAAAGCAATATCAATTTACTTCTTAAAATGGCAAACTGGAAATCATATTGATTTTTACTGTTTTTGACTTTACTTCTATCTTATAAATTTAAATGGCTGCTTATTTACGTTTTGTTTTGTTTTTTATTCTCCAAGACTTTCTCTTCAAAATCTTTTTCCAGATCTCGAAACTTTCTAAATATTTAAAGCTGCAGGGAAGTAATTGCAACATTTCACAACTTACCTTTCATTTAAAGACAATCAGAATTATATGTAATTTAGGAGTAAAACAGATGTTCTGAAATACTGTGGTGAGATGGTATTGCTGCTACTCTGCGGTACAAGTAATTTAATTTGAACTTTACAAATAATCTCTAGTAGTCCTAAATTCAGTTTGTTTGGACTAAGCTGTGTTGATTTTACAGAACTCATATTAAGTTCTTCTGCTTCATTGTAAAATGTGTTACAATGTATATCAGAGTGCCACCAGTAGAGGGCAGCTTAATAAAGATAAACTGAAAGAAATGGCACTAATAGAAGTTTGAAAGAAACCCTGGATAAAGAGTGCAGCATGGCCTTTATGTATTCTTTTGAAAAGATTAGTAAACTGATGTCAGTAGTAGTTTGGAATTAACAAGCCCAATAAACTAAAGCTTAAACATAGGATAAAACAGATAATAGTTTGTAGAAGCTATATAAGCTATAGTCTTTGGCCCCCACTGAAAGGGCTCGCAATCTGGGAGTCCTCCTGGATAGGCAGCTGTCTTTGGAGGAACATCTAACGGCTGTTACCAGGGGGACCTTTTATCAGGTTCGCCTGATTCGCCAGTTGCGGCCCTTTCTTGATCGGGATTCCTTGTGCACAGTCACTCATGCCCTCGTCACCTCTCGCCTTGACTACTGCAATGCTCTCTACATGGGGCTCCCCTTGAAGAGCACCCGGAGGCTCCAGCTGGTCCAGAATGCAGCAGCGCGGGTAGTGATGGGAGCAACATGGTGCTCCCATGTAACACCGCTCCTGCGCGAGCTGCACTAGCTCCCGGTGGTCTTCCGGGTGCGCTTCAAGGTGTTGGTTATCACCTTTAAAGCGCTCCATGGCATAGGGCCTAGCTATCTCCGAGACCGCCTGCTGCTACCGACGACCTCCCATCGACCCGTGCGCTCCCACAGAGAGGGCCTCCTCAGGGTGCCATCAGCCAAACAATGTAGGCTGCTGACCCCCAGGGGGAGGGCCTTCTCTGTGGGGGCACCTACCCTCTGGAATCAGCTGCCCCCAGAGATAAGAAGAATCCATGACCTCAATGCCTTCCATCGTTCCCTGAAAACCTATCTTTTTCAGCAAGCCGGGTTGGCTTAGAGGAAATTTTTAGATTCTTTTAATTAGTTTGTGATTCTTAACTTTCGGGCCAAAATTTATATATATTTTTAAATGTTTTAATATTTGTATTCTATGTTTTTTATCTTGGCTGTACACCGCCCTGAGTCCTCAGGGAGAAGGGCGGTATATAAATTGGAAATTAAATTAAATTAAATTAAATTAAATAAAAGCGACTCTTCAGGCTAAGAGCATTTTATTTATTTATTTTATTTTATTTTATTGGATTTCTATACTGCCCTACTCCCGAAGGACTCAGGGCAGTGAACAGCCACAGAATAAAACACATAAATACAAAAATTTAAAATAGAATAAAAACGAATTAAATAATTTGGCTGAGACAAATTTAAAATACCCAATAATTAAAAACAAATTAAAATTTACATTTAAAAGGGGAGAAGTTTTAGGCCAGGCCAGCTTGATGAAATAAGAAAGTCTTGAGCGCGCGACGGAGCATGACTTATGTGTGTTGAATCTCTGTATCTCTTTATGTCATTTTGGCACAAACATAAGATCACATTGTCTTTAGTATCGAGACAGAAAGAGAGAAAACTCGACATTCTAATTACTGACAAAAAAGCTCTCCTACATTTGTGTGAACTCCTTTTCTGTCAAGCCTGCCCCTGTTCAAAAGTCAAGAAAGAGAACCTCAAACTCCATTGATTTAGAGAAGAGGTAGTTTTACTAAGTTTGAAATGATAGCAGCAAAAACAAGGCAAGATCTGATTCAAAATGCTTGAAAGTTACAGATTGAAAGTCATCCCCCCCCACACACACACCCAGGGTCCAGCACTGAGAGTCCAATCAAAGTCCAGTATGATGTTGTGGAAAAGGCAATCTTCAGGTATTTCTCCCATCTGGAGTCTCAGGATAGTTGGCCTTGACAGAGTGTAAATACCTCCCTTCAGCAGCTCCATAATTCATGAGTGCAAACCTCCCTTTCCGTTCTCATGGGGCTATACCAGCTTACTTCCCCATCCCAAATACCCAAGGCCCCCCTACCCATTACTATGGCAGCTGATAGCAAGCTCGCTGAAGAAATGCATGCTGTAGATCCAGCTGACATTTTGTTTATGTGTGCCTTCCAGTATATCTAAAGACAGAATATTGATTTAGCCATCCAGCCTGCTTACCTAATACTGCATCATAAAGGATGAACTACACTATCTGGCTTACAGTATATTAGGAGCAGTTGTACCACTGAAGGAGAATGAAGTGGGTTTTGTTAGTGAATTCACTTGGTTGTGTATGTGTTTTGTACTGAAAAAGACAATTTATTTTTTCATCCTATGTTGAGAGCACATATACACTTCATTCTTAAAGAAAACTTTTTCTAACTGGAATAATTTGTGGTTCTAGTTCTTGCATCAAAGAAAACAAAATATCACTTCTTTTTAGCTAGTTAATACAGTTCACACTTGGTCTTTTGAAATGTCGAGAGCTTGTTGCAAATATCATGGCAACCCTTGGGGAGAAGTGCTGCCTGTCCCCAAAAGCAGTAATGTGGGGCATGAACATTGACAAGGAAGAGGTCCATGGATGCTGTGTTGAGGATCCTGGAGTAAGTTTGCCAATTTCCCTTTTTGCAATTAACTCAGATCATGAATAATGGAAAAATGGAGTCACTGAGAAATAAGTGATAAAGGTTTACAGAAGTACTGAAGCTAATAATGTAATTCTAACATTATTAACTAATGGTGAGCTGGAAAGCATTGCTAATCTACCTGCAAACCCTCAAAGCGAACCCAATTTAATGATTTAGTTCAAGAAATTTCAGGAATTTGAGTTTTATGATATTTTATGTATGCCTGCTACTTCTTTTTTTAACCATAACTTGCTTACTAACTAACTAACTTGCTTGATAACTAAGAACTAGAATTAGTTCAAAACTACTCAGTCTCTCATAATACTGTATGGTATCTTCTAAGTGTTTCTTAACTGTAGTTCTCATAAATTCTTGCCACTATAGTCAAGAGCATCTAGGCCATAACAGGCAAGAACTTCAGAATTCTATATTTTTTTTTACTTTCTATTCCTATATGACCTATCCCACAACTAGTGGTTTTGTTGTTCACTTGAGTGGCAGTGTACAGTCTCATACTCCATCTTGGCAAAGACAGCTGAGCTATTACCTTTGTTCTTTCTCGTATAAACATACATAACTAGCTCCCTGTTCTCTTCAAAGCAATACCCTTCCTCGAGCATGTACTGGCATGTGCATTAAACTTCAGATGGGAGCCTTCTGTTGCAAGAAAGAAAAAGAGACCAGTTTGTAGCTGGTACTTTGCTTTGTCTCTTTCCGGTAGAGGATTATTACATGGCATGAGCTCAAAGTTGCTGACATTATTTGAAGAAACCAAAAAGTATAAAACTTTGATCAAAATTCAGTTTCAGCATCAGTGCAGTATTCGACGATATGAATACGTATTGAAGACAAACATTAAAAAATTCTGAGTAATTAATTTAGAGAATAAGCTCTTGAAAAGTTTAAAATAAAGGTGTACATTTTATTTTAAAATACACTTTATTTTAAACTTACATGCTACTTCTAATATGTTATTTAAAAACTATGTGTATGTATGTGTATATATATGTATACACACATAAAATATACAAAATATATAAATTGGTTGGAATATAATCATGTCTAAAACATGAAAAAAGTACGGAAAGTGTTAATTGCATTAAATGAAAGTAAAATGGTAATTGTTGTGGATAATAAGCAAACCTTATAAAGAAATATGCAAAAATAACATTTAAACAATCCCATGAACAAAAAGCTGTTTGCCTCTTTCTATTGGGGAGAAACAGGCTCAGGCTCAACCCATCCAAGACCAAGTGGCTGTGGTTTCCGACGTCCCGATATAGTCAGCTGCTGCCATCGCTGACTATTGGGGGCAAATCATTGACCCCCACGGAAAGGGCTCGCAACTTGGGCGGCGTCCTGGATTCACGGCTATCTTTAGAAGAGCACTTGACGGCCATGACGGGAGGATTTTTCATCAGGTTCGCCTGATCCGCCAGTTGCGTCTCTTTCTAGATCAGGACTCTACACACAGTCACTCATGCCCTCGTCATCTCTAGTCTGGACTATTGTAACACTCTCTACATGGGGCTCCCCTTGAGGTGCACTCGGAGGCTCCAACCGGCGCAGAGTGCGGCTGCGCGGGTGGTTATGGGAGCGACGTGGAGTTCCCTTGTAACACCTCTCCTGCGCAAGCTGCACTGGCTCCTGGTGGTCTTCCAAGTGCGCTTCAAGGTTCTGGTTATCACCTTTAAAGTGCTCCATGGCTTAGGACCTGGTTATCTGCGGGACCGCCTGCTACCACCAATAGCCTCCCACCAGCCAGTACGCTCCCATAGAGAGGGGCTCCTCCAGGAGCCGTCGGCCAAACAATGTCAGTTAGCAGCCCCTAGCGGGAGAGCCTTCTCTGTGGGGGCCCCTACGATCTGGAACGAGCTCCCCCCGGAGATACGGAGGATCTTGGATCTGCGCACCTTCCATCACGCGCTTAAGACTTTTTTATTTCATCAAGCTGGTCTGGCCTAAATCTTCTCCCCTTTTTAAATCTAAATTTTAATTTGTTTTTAAATTATGGGGTATTTTAAATTTGTTCAGCCAAATTATTTAATTCATTTTTATTCTATTTTAAATTTTTGTATTTATGTGTTTTATCCTGTGGCTGTTCACCGCCCTGAGTCGTTCGGGAGTAGGGCGGTATAGAAATTTAAATAAATAAATAAATAAATATTGGATGCATAAAATGGTTCTACAAATTACATTATGTAATATGACCCAAAGGAATAAGAAAATATATGATTCGGATGACTAATCAACATATCTTTTTATATCTGTCTGTTTATCGCTCTGCTTCATGGGTTGAGCCTGAATTAGGCCCTTCACAGTAATCTCTTCAAGAGAGTTGAGATTTTATACCCCCGTGATGGCAAACCTATGGCACACATGCCAGAAGTGGCACACAGATTCATCTCTCCGAGCATGGGAGCATCGCCCGTTGCTTTTCCAGATTCCAGCGTGCCAGCCAGCTGGTCTATACATGCGCGGAAGCGCCAGAAACCAGGAGAGCAGCCGTCTGGTGCACATGCACTGACTGGGAAGATGATATTCCAGTTTTCAGCACACAGATGCGTGCCAGCCACCTAGTCTTCCAGTTTCTGGCACGCATGCACGCGTGAAGAACAGGTGGCCAGCGCGCCAGAACCCAGAAGAGCAACAGGCGATAGCTCGCATGCCAAAGACGTGGAAAGGGGATCCTGGCAGTCGCTTCCTAGGGGAGCAGAGTTGTCAGTCAGGACAGGCGGGCCGGGGCTTCCCTCCCTCCCTGCTCGAGAGGGCTTCTTGCGCAGCTCCAGCCCGCGGCACCGATGCACATCCATGGTTCAAAGTGCCTGGCCAGCTCAGGGGCAAGGGGGCGGCGGAAGTTCTCCTGGCTGCTTCTGGCATCTATGATGGCTTAGGACAGAAACTCCCCGGCCCGCGAGCTGGATGTGTCACGCACGCCTAATTTAGCAAACAGGGAAAGTCTTGATACATCACGTGATGCCGCTGTGACGACGTGATTTTGACACCCCTGGGTTAGGAAAATCAGAATCTCAAAATTATGCTGCAGACCTAAAATGGGACATTATGTGGTTTTTTCCTAGTACTATGTTGTCTAGTCTCTGAAACAATTTCCCACTTCGTTAGACAAAAATGATGGACTGGGAAATTAATAGTAAAATAGATTTGCACAAATTCACACATCAAACATCTATCTGTTTCTCACTGAAATGTAAATCCTATTCATCTTTTTCAGCTGGGTTTCATCTCTGTTTTTTCCAATGAATGATGGCCAAGCCTCAACTGGCCACGGTTTTCTCTTACATCTAAACTTGCTGTAAGCATCAGAAAGGTCCTACATTTCAATCTAACATTTCCAAGAAGCATCTTCATCTATATACACAGAAATACAAGAGTGTCATTATTTTTTCTCCCTTTGTTCCCCTGCAAAATAAAGTCAAATATAAGTTGCCTATATTTTTATTACAGGGTTTTGCCACCCACAAACAGTACATTTTGCCTCTTCCTTGAGAGGAACATAAAAGTGATAATTTTGAATGTTATAATTGTCATTTTGAAAGCAGCATGTTACCTGCCACTGATTATTACAAAGGATTAGTTAAAGCACCCAAACAGTTGCTTTTGGTTTTTATTGTGCAGAAAAAAATGGTTGTGCTTTCCTAAAATAGAGAGGCTATAATAACATTCACAGAGAAGTCTTTTCATCCAAAAGAAATCCCTTTTCAGAAACAGGAACAGAAGGAACTCAGCTACCTTGTAATCAGTTGATCCAAAGACCCGTTCAGCACATTATGTGTCGTTGCTGCTTTTGATTCTTCCAACTCCAGACATGGCCCTATTCCAACTTTCTTCCTAGGGTAGTCATTGCTAGAGCCCTGTAGCCTTATATTAAATTGTAATATATTAGATTGTTTCCAAGTCTAAACATTAGCATCTCCCAAGATAGTGACCTCCCATATATGGGATTAAAATTTTGAGCCACATATGCCAAGAATGTTGGAATACGTAGTTCACATCAGGAGTGAATACATTTGGGAAGAATTTGTCAAAATGCATATTTTTAAAAAGGTAAAGGTTTCTTGTGTCCGCTCGTTTTCACTGCGGCACATAGAACACTGTTACCTTCCCACCACAGTGGTACCTATTTATCTATTTGCATTTGTATGCTTTTGAACTACTACTAGCTGGACTCACCCCATCATGCAGGAGTTGGGGCAAGTAATGGGAGCTCACCCCATCATGCAGCGCTCGGGTCTCGAACCTGGGCTATTCCAGCTGATAAATTCAGTGTCTTTAACTGCTGAGCCATCACATTCCTATTTTAAAAATATTTAAAAATAATAACGATATACTGAAATTCAACTAACTTTTGAAAGGTGTAACTTAGTTGCTGACCAGGTGTTAGATTTTTTTTTTTTAATATAGCCCTGGTTTTTAAACCAGATTAAGATTTGGAATTCTAGGAGTTGGGGTTCTAATGCATCTGGAAATGGTTTGGGAAAATTCTATAAACTTATATGCTACCCTCAACATAATCCATTGGGTATATCACTCTTAGTCCTGCTCTATGACTATCATAGGCAATCTGGAGACTATTTATAAAATTCAGTCCATGCTAAAAGTAGCTATTTTTTATTTGTATCCCAGTAAAGCTGTAGAAAGGGAGGGGGGGTACAATTATTGATGATAAACAAAGGTAGATCAGGGCCATCATGTTCACTGCAACTTGAGATTCAGAGAAGTAAGTGTATGTCAAGGAAGTTAGAAGATTGAAGAGCTGAAAAGCCCTTGATCAGAGATCAGAGCAAAAATGACTCCGATCCCATTACAGCCTGAATTGGATTAGAATTATTTTCAATTGTTTTCTGGTTTTAGAAGACATCAAATGAAGTTAAGGCCCAAGTCAAAGCATTCATGTTTTGAAAACATACATCATTTTGTGGAATCCTCAGGCTGGAGCCAAAGCTCTTCCACTAATATTACCAGACAAGAAAAAAGTCAGATCTTTATCAACAAGCACATGGCCTGCTTTCTCTGAAGAAAAAAACCCACTATACATGCACCATCATCATTCTAAGGCAAGCAAAGAATGATCTGATAACAACAGTTTATAGTTAGTTTATAGTTTATTTGATTTGTATACCGCCCTACTCCCGAAGGACTCAGGGCGGTGAACAGCCAAGCAATAAAATACATAAATACACAAAATTTAAAACCAGATAAAATCAAATTAAATCATTTAACTTTTACAAAAGTAAAAAAAACCAAAACACTTCTAGTAGGAAAAAGATTTTTCGATAGGAAAGCCTCATTGATTTAATTGGGAGACAGAAGATGAAAGTCTTGTAAATTTTAGTTCAGGGCTTACAGTAAATAAGTTTATGAAAAAAACTTATTCTGGAAACATTTAACCAAAGCAAAAGGACTGCGTTGGAAGGTGATTTCAGTAAAGAAAAATACATAGCCAGCTCATCCCAGCTCTGAAGGCTTAAAAGTTCGTTTATTTGCAACCATGATCTAAGCTGGCATTGATTTTCAAATAAGGTAAAGAGTCTATCATCTTAACTGCAATGGATGAAATTAGAGTAGTCTCACAACAATGAATCAGTAATCTTTTGCCTGCAGCCTGGCACAACATACCAATGGAAACGGGTTTTACCTTTTTACTAATTTAGTCTTATCACTCAGTTTTTTATTTTGTTTTTTTTTCCCCCCAGAGGAACTTTCCATTTGAATTTGAAAGATTTCTGTTCTATGGCTACAGTATGTTCTAGATGTGGGAAATAAACCAGCTTTCTGATTTTAATCAGAGTAAAATTGATCTTTGCCAATTACAGATAAAATTTATAGGGAAAAACCATATGAGGCACAAACATAGTTTCCATTTAATTTTTCAAAAATATTAACTTGGAAGTGAGGAACAGTTAATGAAGCTATACGGTTACTACAGGTAGTCCTCAATTTACAAAGTTACAATGGCATTTTAAAAAATTACTTATGACTGATCCTTACCCTTACAACTGTAACAGCCTCCCCAAGAGGGCTGTGAAAATATTTACAGACCCCCTCGCATCCTGGACATAAATTGTTTCAACTCCTACCCTCAAAACAACGCTATAGAGCACTGCACACCAGAACAATTAGACACAAGAATAATTTTTCCCGAATGCCATCACTTTGTTAAACAAAAAATTCCCTCAACACTATCAAACTATTCACTAAGTCTGCATTACTATTACTATTAGTCTTCTCATCATTCCTATCACCCATCTCCTCCCATTTATGACTGCATGACTGTAACTTTGTTGCTTGTATCCTTAATCCTAATCAATATTGATATTGATTGTTTCCCAGTAAGATTTGAGTGCTTATTTGTACTCTATGACTATCATTAAGTGTTGTACCTTATGATTCTTGACAAATGTATCTTGTCTTTTTATGTACACTGAGAGCATATGCACCAAAGACAAATTCCTTGTGTGTCCAATCACACAATAGAATAGAATAGAATAGAATAGAATAGAATAGAATAGAATAGAATAGAATAGAATAGAATAGAATAGAATAGAATAGAATAACAGAGTTGGAAGGGACCTTGGAGGTCTTCTAGTCCAACTCCCTGCTTAGGCAGAAAACCCTACACCACTTCAGACAAATGGTTATCCAACATCTTCTTAAAAACTTCCAGTGTTGGAGCATTCACAACTTCTGGAGGCAAGTTGTTCCACTGATTAATTGTTCTAACTGTCAGGAAATTTCTCCTTAGTTCTAAGTTGCTTCTCTCCTTTGGACATTTGGGCGTTTGGCAACCGGCATGTATTTATGATGGTTGCTAATTAAGGTCAGATCTTGTTCGTAATAAGGATAGAAGACTTGCCTCCTTAGCAAGAGTCCTGTCCTTCTAGTAAGATTTCCAAATCATCAACTAGTCAGACTTTTAATAATAAGCTTATACTTAGGAAACATCAAGATTCCTGGAATCCAAAGAATCACTCTTGTCCTCTTGAATAAAATTAATTTCTCAATTTGTGTTTCATGTGAGAAGATGGAAATCTGAGTTGGGCCTTAGTAGTTGCACACAAGATCTGGCATGAACTCAAGTGAGATTGTTGGAAATCCCAACAACTTGTTGGATCCCAACCCTGCCCTAGGCAAGAGTTTCTTTCCAAACTGCAGCAGTGCACAATTGGTTCCAGCAACCTGTATATATTCCAGTAAACCAGCACTCAGTAAGAGCACCAATCTATTTTTGAATGTACAGTTCTGTCAAAATTATTTGCCCACTTGCAGGTTTTCTATATGTTTGCATATCTATGCCACACGAATAGAATTTGACATGGAACCGATTTGCACAAGGACTCCACTGATACATAAAGGAAATATGAATATAAATCTGAAAAACTTTGAGACTGGTTGTTTTTATTTTATAAATAAATAACCCTTCTCATTATGCTTGTGTGAAAAAAGTATTCAATCCCCTAATTCAGTGAATTCAATAGAAAGATAACTAAGACCAGTTATGTAAGCCTTTTCTTTAAACAATCAGGGCTGCTTGGGAGAGCTCAGCTCTGTTTGAATCTCATAAATTTTGGCTTCCTTCTTCTCAGGAAAGTTATCATTACACAGATTCTAGAAGATTCCCCATTCAAAATTAATTTCTAAAGACCTCTGTAGAAAAGTAATTAATACCAAGCAGATTCAAAAAATCCTATAAACCTTTTGGGCCTCACAGATCCAGAGATACAGTTTTGAAGTGAAGATTTTCGACAAGACTGAATTTTCTCTAATGGGCTACTATAAAATTCAATCCGCCAACACAACATAAAATCATTCATGAAGTTACAAAGAACCGCAGAACCATCCCAGGGACCTGCAGGCTTCTTGGCTGAAGTCAATGTTCATGATTCCACCATTAGAAAAGCACTGGGGAAAATGTGTTTTATGGGAGAATAGCAAGGCAGAAGCTATGACTTACTAAGAAGAATGTCAACATTTACCTCAAGTTTGCCAAAAAACACCTGGATGACTCTCTAGCTTCTCATGCCATATTCTGTGACAATGAGGCAAAAGTGCTTTTTTTTTTTTTGAAGCTACCTGCAAGTTGTTATGACTGGCTGAAATCAAACACTGCATGCCACAAGAAAACCTCTTAACAACTGTCAAGCCCCCAGGTTGAAATACACAATTGAAGTTTGCTTTGGCGTTTTAGGACAAACAGAATTGCCATCAAAGGAAGCCTGACTTCTGCTCTGTATTAATGAACTATGCAAGCTATTTCTTTGTCACCTGAAATGAAAGCGGATGTGCATCGTGTAATAAGGCAATGATTTCAAACACGTCTACAAGAGAATGAATGATGAAGAAGAAGTCGATCAAGTCAAGATCCACCTATATAAAAATGTGGCAGGATCTGAAATCAGCAGTTTGGGCAAGAAATTGCTCCAGCATTATTGAACTGAACAATAGTAGGTTCTACTTACCTTCACTACCACATGCACAGAACATCCATGATGACGTCTAGGCGGGTGGACAGAGCCTCCTGCTGCCGCCACTACCAGTTCGCTCAAACCGGGGCGAACCGGTAGAAACCCTCCACTGGAGCTAAAGCAGTTCACCATGGATGAACTGGTCAGAATTCCTCCACAGCAGTACAAGAGACTGAGGAATAATTACAGGAAGTTTTTAGCTGTATTAAAGGGGCATTATATTTTGGCATATTACATGTGGATGACTTTATATAACAAACTAGGCAAGCATCAAACTTGGTGATATTGGTTCACTCAATAGGACTGACTTGATGCTCTGATAATAATTAGTGTTAGCAATCAGCAAAAATTCAAGAAATACAAAAGCAGGCAAATATTTTATAACATTCACATGTTTGAGATTCATCTCCTTCCTATTTAACAATACAAAATGGAGGAAACTATAAACTCAGTTCCTGAAACCTATTCCAGCCATGGTGGTTGAATTCAGTGATGTGGTTTCTCAGCTTTTTGAGGCAAGAAATACTGTGATAAAAGTCCTAAAGCAACCACATCTATTCTGAACTCTGGCAGTATATAAATAAAATAGTAAAGCAAACCTATCATTGTTTAAATATACTGAAGACTACCAACAGAAGTACAAGTGATGGAACAATAAAAATCCTAGCCCAGCTATGTTTGTAACATGGATCATAACTTTCTTTCATCAACCTATCTTGGGTCTTTTTGTTCCCTTTCTGGCTGGTATCTATTGCTCCATGTAGTAGGGTCTTGGCTTATATACCAGTAGTGGGTTTCAATTTCATTTGCTACCGGTTTGCTCCAGTGGTGGGTTGCCCCCGGTTCGCACCGGTTCTATAGAACCGGTAGTAAAACCAGTGCGAGACTCTGCCCACCGACCCCAACATCATCAAAATGCTTCTGTGCACGCGCAGAAGCGTCTATGCATGCGCAGAAGAGTGTGTGTGCGTGCGAGCGAAGCAAGCGCGTGCGAGTGGCCCTGCTGCAAACCGGTAGTAAAGGTAAGTAGAACCCACCCCTGGTTTGCTCATGGGTGCATGCGCGCGACGCTTCTGCGCATGTGCAGAGATGTCCGGGCAGGTGGGCGGAGCCTCCCACCACCGCCGCTACCGGTTCACTCAATCCGGAGCAAACCGGTAGCAACCTACCACTGCTATATACCATGGTTTATTTTCTCATTACAAATATTGTTCTTAATTATCTGAGGACTAGTTTTATATAGTGGATAAGGCCCCAGGCAAGAAAGCATGAAAGTGTGAGTTCTAGTCCCATTTTACAAAGCCAGTTAAGTGACCTTTAGTCCAGTGGTGGGATTCAAAAATTTTTACTGCCAGTTCTGTGGGTGTGGCTTGGTGGGCGTGGCATGGATTGGTGGGCATGGCAGGGGAAGGTTACTGCAAAATCTCCATTTCCTCCCAATCAGCTGGGACTCAGGAGGCAGAGAATAGATGGGGGCAGGGCCAGTCAGAGGTGGTATTTACCGGTTCTCCAAAGTACTCAAAATTTCCGCTACCGGTTCTCCAGAACTGGTCAGAACCTGCTGAATACCACCTGTGCTTTAGTCAATCATTCTCTGTCAGGCCTAGAAAGAAAGGAAAAGACACTTCTGAAAATCTTGCCAAACAAGGCTCAATTTTTTTTTCTTAACTATCTTCCTTCATCACTGATGATTATAGATAAATACATTATACTACCAATGCAGTGGCTTTTATTATCTGAAAGCCATAAAAATGAAAAATTGGGGGAGGGGGAATGACTTGATGTGCTTTTGGAAAAAGACCTGCTGCTGGGAAGGTACTTCACCTTTGCTTTGAGTTCTCAATAGATCAAATGGAAATTTTCTTTTTTGAAGTGAATTTCTTTTTATCTTCCCCTTCTGAAAGAAAGGTGTGTGTGTGTGGGGGGGGGGAATCCCAAGAACTAAGTTCACTTTCATTTGTGTGTAAATGATCTGTTACTGTTTATTGTCTAGAGTTGGCAGAGGTTGTTCTCCACTTCTTCTTCAAATGGTATATTTGTGGTAGGCCACCACTGTTTCTGAACTTTTAAAGTGTTCTCATGATAGCTTCTAATCCAACTTAAATGCTATTTGTCTGTGTTGGACTTTATTTATTATTTATTTATTTATTTTATTAAATTTTTATACTGCCCTTCTCCTCTGCACTCAGGGCGGTGCACAGCCTAGAATAAAAAACATCCCAATACAAAATTTAAAATTTTAAAAGAATTAAACAAGTTTTGGCCCAAAATTTAAAACCTCCCGACTAAAATCCATTTACAATTAAAGAGACTTTGCTCTTTCCCTTGCTCTCTCCTCATCATTAGTGTTTAAATTCTGTCAATGTACACAGTGATTGGAAAAGACCCTGATGTTGAGAAAGATTGAAGGCAAAAAGAGAAGGGACAGGAAAAGATGAGATGATTCGATAGTGTCATTGGCGCAATGGACCTGAGTTTGGACAGATTTATTTATTTATTTATTTATTTATTTATTTATTTATTTATTTATTTATTATTTGTCAACAAGTACAAGGAAACAAGTATCAGTATAGACATAGACATGGACACATGACAATTGGCATAAATAAATGGATATAAATAAGCAAAACATAGCCATAAACACATAAAATAAGTACATATAAATGGGGACAGTATGACAGGGACAGTAGGCACACTGGTGCGCTTATGCACGCCCCCTTAGGGACCTCTTAAAAATGTGAAAAGTCCACGGTAGACAGTTTAAGGTAACAGGCTTGGGGGTTAAAGAAACTAACAACAGGATCAGGTAGAGTATTCCAGACATTTACTACTCTATTGCTGAAGTCGTATTTTCTGCAATCAAGATTAGAGTGGATTACATTTAATTTGTATCTATTGATAGCCCTTGTGTTATTGTGGTTGAAGTTAAAGTAGTCATTAATAGGTAGGACATTATGGTAGATAATCTTGTGTACTAAGCATAGGTCGGAACGTAGATGGCATAGTTCAAGGCTATCCAGGCCTAAAATGTCAAGCCTGATGGTATAAGGAATTTTATTGCGAGCAGAGGAGTTGAGTACTCTTCTTGTAAAATATCTCTGGACCTTCTCTAATGTATTAATGTCCGAAATACAGTGTGGGTTCCAGGCAGGTGAGCAGTATTCAAGGATAGGTCTGGCAAAGGTTTTGTATGCCCTAGTTAGAAGTATAGCATTACCAGAGAGAAAACTTTGTAAAATAAGGTTGGCAACTCTTAGTTCCTTTTTAGCAATGTTGTTACAGTGAGCTCTGAGGCTTAGATCTTTTGAAATGAGTACTCCTAGGTCCTTAACAGAGTGTGGGTCATCTTTTAGATCGTTTCCGCCCATCTTATATTTGATGTTCTGATTTTTATTGCCAATGTGCAAGACTGAGCATTTGTTAGCAGAGATTTGGAGTTGCCAATTGTTTGACCATTCAGATCAAGGTCATTTTGTAGGGTAGTAGATTCCGGGAAACAGTGGAAGATAAGGAGGTCTGATGTGCTGTGGTCCTTGGTGTTATGAAGAATGAGACACAATTTAGCAAGTGAACAACAACAATAACAATGTATGCAGAATGCATATGTGTCTGTGTTAGCATCAGCCTTGAGATCAGCTTTAATCAATTATGACAATATGCAAATTACCTCTATTATATTGTCATTTCTTCAAGAGTTTGGACAAGTTGTTGTAGGTTAGGAAAATGCAAAACACACCATTTTAATGATAGACTTTTTGATCTGGAAAATTCTACAATAATCATTCTTTTTTTCTGAGTGTAGCAATCTGGCTGTTCCATAATGGTCCCACAGTTATACTGAGATAAATTTTCCAATACAGTAAATGGCTGTATTCCAAATGTATCTAAATATGAGGTTGGGGAATTAAAGGATATTTAGAGAGGCCTCTGCAAGCAGATCACTAATGATCCAGACTGACCCAGACTGCCTTCCCTGGTCATATGTGTTACTCCAGAAATTGCATAACATAATATTTGAGAATTCTGGTAGCTACAAAACCAAGATATTTGGAGGGTGCTTCATTAGAAATGGCTGATATAAAATTAAGAGAAATAAGGAATAGTCCTCCACTGTGTTCCCTAATATTCTGGAGAACCAATCCTGGATCTGAGAGGACCATATTGGAGGATCACCTTTTCTTTCTCCTTTTCCAGCTTAATACTACCTCAGTTCAGCCACCACAAAGCTAAAAGGCTGCTAAGCTTTTGTCTGAAAATATGAAAGGTACTTTTGTTTGAAAGCAGGGAGGGGACAGACAGGAGACGATCCTATAATGGAGGAAAATGGTAGCTATGTTTTAGCTTTTATTCCTTTTGATCATGAGATCGAAATGAACTTTAAATAGAAGTGGTTTAGTAGATTTTGAAAAATGCTAATGTGCTGAAACAGAAAATGCAATGACTGAATTCCTGTGGGTGATCAATTACATTAGAATTCTTGCATAATTACCAATTGTGTACATGAGGAAATTTTCAAAAAAAAAATATTTAATGGTACAATTGTCCATATTAGCACTCTACAATCAGTGCTTTCAAGCATTTAACCCATGAGGTGATCCATTTCAAGAAATCCAGAGAAACCTCCCTTTCAATAAATGCAGTAGAACTTTCACTGCTTTTTCATGCTTCCAGCAACCAATGCAAGGCAGATATTTTCCTTGAATCCTCAGCTCATGTTGACCAAATCAGGTCAAACATTTCATGGTGTGTCCAGTGAGGAATGGCTGGCTGTTTGGGGCAGCTCAAACTCGATGGTTGCCAAAGTATGTTGCTAAAGCACGTGGTATACAGGAAACTTGTTGAATAGCTGAAGGCTGGTTCCCAGTTTATGGAATTTCAAACGGATGTAATTATGACTTGGATGAAGTTCAAGTCTTAAGAGGAATTGCCAACTCTTTCATGAGGGAATAAATCCCTCCCAATGAGAAACCATAGAAGATGGGTTTGATTTTTCTCTTGTGGGTGTTGCCTCGAAATTCTCATAGAGTAACACATCTCATCATGCATTATTTAGCATACGTCGAATAACCGGCTAATTAGCTAGTTTTTTGTCCTTGATAATTTGGCTAAATCAGCATTCCATTCTTTCAAAACTTTCATTCCCCCATATATACTAGACTATACACCTATTATTTCTGCCCATTGGCCTTATTAGTTAGGATTAATGTAATTTATATTTCAAAACAACTAGAAAGATGTATTGGAGAAGCTCATGGTAAACGGAGAAGAACAGACTGATACAAAAAAAATAACTTTGTGGGATAATTCTAGGCATGTTTCGAAAGAAATAATAAATGTGATCTGGCCAAAATGAGAAAGATTTAAACTCATGTTCCAGTGTTCTTGTTATACCTATCTCACTTCAATCATTGTTCCTAGCAGTTCCTACTTTGCTTTTGAAGTTTATATTGGAAATACTTTTTAAACATTGGTTTGACTTTGTCGTAAGCATGTGAATGCCTGAGAATAATGTTATTATATAATATAATGTCTAAGTAGAGCTGGACCGGGTTATATCTGAATGAAATTAGGGATTTCTTGTTGCTATTCTGTTTTGCTTATGAAAGAAAACACTTATATTCTCTCCTGATGGTCATGTATTCCATATCACCATAAATATATTCTCTAAATTTTAATATAACTTCAGCAAACGTTTTCATTTCATTTCTTTAAAATAGAAGTTCTGGTCACCATGATACAAAAAAGATGCTGAGACCCTAAAAAGAGAAACGCAACAAAGATGATAAGGAGTCTGGAGGCTAAGTTGTACAATGAATGGTTGAGAGAACTAGGTTTGTCTAAGAAAAAGACTAAGGGTGACATGATACTAGTCTTTCAGTACATGAGGGGCTCTCACATAAAACAGGGGACCGACCTATTATCCAAAGCACCTGAGGGCAGGACAAGAAGGAATGGGATGCAAGACCATTAAATGAGATCCGACCTAGAACTAAGGAGAAATTTCTTAGGAAATTTCCTAACAATGAGAACAATTAATCAATTAATTTCTGGAGCTTGCCTCCAGAAATTGTGAGTACTCCATCATTGGTGGTTTTCAAGAAAAGATTGGACAATCATTTGTCCAAAATGGTATAAAGTCTCATGCTTGAACAGGGGATTAGACTAAAAGACTTCCAAGTTCCTATCAAACTTTGTTATTTTATATTCTACATTCTAAATTGAATAAATTACATAATTTCTGTTCTCTAATTATATTTTACTTTTTATGGCCACCAACCATACTATTGAGCATTGTGATGTTTTTGTTTAATACACAATTTTTTAAGAAGGGGTGTTGGTTTTAAATGTTTTGTAGTACATAACTTTCTGGAAATTGTGGCATTTGATAGTCTATGTAATACCTGCCCATTGCCCATGGCTGTTGGTTGTTTTGGCTGCATAGGAACCATATTTAGAAAACTGATTGTTCTCTATATAAGTAATATGACACCATAATCTTTCCCCTAGGGAAGTATTAATGTATATATTATTAATCTGTTCTGGTTAGGGTAATTCACTTATTCTTTCCCTTGTTCTCTTGCCCAGAGTTCTGATTTAATTGTTAATCCTTAAACACAAATATGTACATTTTCTTTATACCTGGGAATTTGAAGTAGTTTGTTTTTATAATTAGCCATATATTTTAAATTGCATGTTCTCAGCTATAACCTGTTATCTTTCTGATGGAAAAATATTGGGAGCAATGTGCTCTCATGAAATTCCTGGATAGCAGGAACTATGATACTTCTGATATAATATTGTGATATATTATTGGAATTATGATGCTTCATGTCTTGTAGTTATTCAGAGACAGATGGTCTTTCCAAATGTGAATTCATTTTCTTTTGAGCCCTTGTTCCTTAATTCTAAGACATCTATCGTCATTTATTGAAACAGAGTAATTTAACTTGAAAGGAACATTAGTGAAGCTATTACTGGGGGCTGGGAAAAACCAACTAAATAAGCTTTTAGGAATTTCCAAAGAATCATATGAATTAGATTATACACTTTAAAAGTAGTGATAGTATCAAAGTGCTTGTAAATTTGTCATTTAATGGACATTTTTGTTTGCCTATATTTGATTAGAAGATTAAAGCAAGCTAATAAAATTGTTGAGCATGTATTGAAAGATATGTGAAGTATTTTTATGGTGATCAGTAATCATGTCATATGGGAAGACATTTCCTGGTCTTTGTATTTATTCAAACATTAATTAAAATATGTGAGGTTGGGTCATTATCTGTTTTCAAAGTTTAATAATAATATACTCCAATGTCAGGTTTCGGGGTCGTCTCAAATAAATTGCATTTCCAAACAAATAGTCTTCGATGAAATCTTTCATTTATTAAGCACGACAATCTGTCCCCGATTATGTCGTAGCCAACACTGACTTCCTGACCCCAAACCTTCCCTTTCTGTTCCCCAATTCTCTGTGTCTCATTGGCCATCTTCCAAATCACTCTCCCCATATCTATTACTTCAGCTCCCAGGAATGTCCCCCCTCCCATCCCATCTCCTAGGGGATATTATCTTCAGGGAAAATAAGTAGGTGAAAAGTCAAGCGTCCTCTTGCCAGCTGCCCCCTCTTCTCCTCCTTATGTCAGCACTGGAACGAATGTAGTTTGGAAGTTGAAATAAATATTTGTCTAGACAAAATTGAATATAAGCAAAGACTAAAGTATATATTGCTTTATTTGAAACTTGCTCACTTCGTCAGTAAACAGCTTCGTGATCTCAGTATCTTCAGTTATTGAGATTTTAAATTTGTATCCATGTTTAGTAATTCAAATAACAAAAAATAGACATATGACAGAAATTAGAAACAGTCAACAATATCTCTTTAAAAATAATAGCATGAGATTTTACCATGATTGAGTTGTAGCTGTGTTCAATAGGACTCCCAATGCTACAGCAAATTCCCAAACTAGATGCCCTTCCCATGTGTGGAATTCCCAGAATTTGGACCTAGAAGAGAATTCTGGGACTTGCATCCAGAAATAAGGGAGATAACAATGTTTGGGAAAATTGTAATATTGTATGTGAAAGTTTAGCCCCAGAAAATATTAAAATGAATCCAGTCTCAGAGTCTAGAACAAAACGTGTCCCATCTTATCCTATCTTATCCATTTAAAAATTTCATTCCTCTTGCATGAATTATATATGACTAATTTTCCATTAAGTGAGCAACAGACAATATATTTGGGCAACTTACACATTTGCCTGATATCTATCTTCAGTTCTATTGTTGTCTTCTTGCTAGATGTAAATGCCTAAAAGAAAACTGAATTTCATCAAAGTAAAAATATTCTGGATAAGCTTCTTCAAAATGCAAGAAACATGAAACTGGAATTTATCCAAAAGAGGAGCAATATTTTTTGAGTAGTGAAACATTTCCGCATAATATGTTAGAGGTTTTATGGTGATGGAACAAGCAGCGCTAGAGACTGCAGCCAAAAGTGGGTAGTGATTCCAATTTTTTTGTATCTTCTTTCTTTCTACCATCCTATTTCTCTTTCAAGTGGTAGGCTGAAGGAAAATTAATAGTTAGAGGGGCAGAGATTGAAATTAGGTCTAATGTCACAAATAGCCCTAAGGCAAAGTGCTGGTATCACCAAACTTTAATTATTGTATTTTTTAAGCTTATAGAAGGGCCAAAGAGTTATTTTCCTATGTTCAAGTACAAGTAATATAGACTGAACTTTGTGTGATATCTCCTCTTAAACTCATTTTAAAGAACTGTCATGGTCATATTAAAATGAATTCAATATAAACAAGTTATAGATTATTATGGTAGCTTCATTCTGCCTCCACCTCCCCAGAGAATACGCCAAAGAATCAGAGACTCTGCAAATGGACTACATCAGGGGTGTCAAACTCAAGGCCCGTGGGCCTGATTTGACCCGCGGGGTGCTTAAATCTGGCCTATGGGGCTGGCCTGGAAATAGTAAAGGACTGGTCCATGGTGCCTCTGGCAGCCAAAATGGGGCACTGAGGGTACTCGCATGCCCCCCTGCATCCCATTTTCAGACTGGACAGCCTCCTGCAGCACTCTTCCGGCCAAAACAGGGCATGGGAGACTATGTGAGCCCCCCCCCCGGTACCCCATTTTGGCCATCAGGGTGCTGCAGGAGGCATCCGTCCTGTCTCCCACCCACCCACCCCCGGCTGGCCTGTGGAGGAGAACTACAATGCTGATCCAGCCCTTGAAGAAATCCAGTTTGACACCCCTGGACTACATTGTTGAATGGAAGCAAAGGGAGACTCCAATAATTAGGGTGCTACATTATTCATTTAGCAAAGCTCTGGACAGAACAAATGCTTCAGAAACCGAATTCTTGTTTCAGAAGAATTCAATTTTCTGCCAAAACGATAGCCCATTCTTAATAGAATCTCTAAAATACAATGTTAGGGGAAAGGATCAAACTAATATACTCTAGCTTGCTCAGTTTCACCTACCTAAATCTGGATCCATCCCATTATATTTAGCAGTTTGCTCTAGTTTCTTTTACTGTTAATAGTAATATATATTATAATTATACTTGTTTAAAGCTTTTTATCTTCATGGTACTTTACCACCAATTTCATTTCACAGCACTCATGTTGTGTTTCTGTGTTAATGTACATTACTCATAGATAATACTTTTTTGAACTCTGCTTTTAAATGAAAAAGCAACTCATATTACAAGACATAAGCTTGCTGCCGTGTAGACCATATTACTCTTAATAGCAACTATGTAATCACGAATATAAATTAGAATCCATTTTTGAGATATAACACATGTGGATAATGATCAACATTTATTCTTTGGCTGCTAATTAATTACTGATAAAATTGTTGACCATGTATCTAATGGAATCTGTGAAGTATTTTTATGGCAAACAGTAATCATGTCATATGGAGAGAATTGCCTGGTCTTGTTTTTAATCAAACATTAATTCAAAGAGTGTAAACTTCTGATCATTATCTGCTTTCTGTAACAAGAATCCTATTCACTTGCTATGCATTATAAGGATTAAAAATAATTCCAGCATGAAGCTTGCTGAAAATGAAGTTGGGGTTTTGCTGCAGTTGTTTTATGGCAGGATATTAGCAATATTATCCGGAATAATATTCATAGCTTTCTTATCTGTAAAGAATCTGTGGTGGAGGTGACCGGGACTGAAGTTGTTTTCAAAACTACTACTACTAGATGTAGGAAGCACCTACCAAGGCGAAACATTATGTGACTGAAATCTCTTCTATATTTTTAACTAAAAATAAAAGAGCATTTTTGCAGCCATATGGAGCTCTTTCAAAGATACAGGTCTCCTGGCTATTCCAGAACTGAACTAGTCACTGGATAATATCTCACAACCAGCTTAAAATGTGTCAAGAGTGTAAAAGTATTTCATTCTCTTCCAAAAACCCAAGATCAATATAAGTTCAGCTTCTGAACATTTGAAAACCCACACATACCATAGAATGCATACCTGAGCACAAAGAATAAACTTATAAAACACTTCACAAAATGTAGAAGGTAAATGCCACTGCTTTCCACCCAGTGTGTGATTTGGCACTCTTTTCTCAAAGTTTTAATTCCACTTCATTGGAGTTAAAATTTCTTGGATCAGAGTATTTTCCCTGAAAGCAAATCCATCCTTTTGAATCATGGGTAGACAAGGAGCTGTAGTTTCATGCTCTTGGCTCCATCCTTAGACCATACCCCTGGTGTCTAATTAATTAATTGATTAACGTTTCAAACGTTACATTTGTGACTATGGAGATTCTCAGTCATCCAGGTCCTGGTTGTCCCAAAGATGCTTTTTCAAAAGGCAACTGGACTTTGTTTTTTCAAAGTCCAGTTGCCTTTTTTAAAAAGCACCTTTGGGGCATCTGTGTGTAAGAGACAGTTGTTCTCATGTTATCTTTTCACAAGTGTTCTTTACCAGCAGCTTGGTGGAGTATGATCTGCCCAAATATATGATATTAGGGCTATTCTTCCTTCAGTGTCACATCAGTGCATGACTATATGCAAAGTAAGACATGAATGGGGATGGGGGAGTTATCATAATAAATACATAGGCTTGATAGACTAATGATCTGGCTTATTTTAAATTAGCTTCCTTTGTTCTGATGCCATTTGGCTAGGTTTGCAAAATAATTAATTCACAGTAACGGGAATGCATGGAGCAACACCTCCTCCCTTTTTAAGACTCCTCTTGCTTAATAAGTACAACTAAGTTTTGCGCCTATTCTCTAAATCCAATCAAACATACTGTTTGCAAATCTGGGGATAAGTGCAAACTTTATCATCCAAATCTTGTTTTTTTAGATTTTATTCCCTTCCCCATCACACTGAAATTATGTCTCAATCGCTTCTTTATCCATATTTTTCATCATCTTGGCATTTTGAAGATCACCCATTATTGTGCCTGTATTTATTTTGCTCCTTCCATTTTGACACATTAGTCTGCATACACATGAAACCTACATATATCACCCAAATGCCATAGTAATTAAGTTTATATGCACATATAAGTTGGTTATTAATAAGCAAAACAAGAACATCAGAAAAAATGTGTTTCATTCTTACATTAGAGCTACCTAAAATGAAATTACAGCCAAACACATTTCATTTATTTTAGTCATTATCTGGCACATTGAAATCACATATTGACAAAACATGAAGTTCTGTTCACATTTTTCAATCTAGCACATCCTAAATGCAAACCCTAAAATATGAAGACAGTAATCTCATTGTAAACAGTTGAACAATTTCAAAGCAATTTAATTTAAACCCCGTTAAAGTCAAGATAATTGTGACTTTATCCCAAGTTTCAAAACATTCCCTGGGGTGTAAATATAATTCACTTTATTTAGAGATAATGCTCTGCTAATTATTTATTTATTATTTATTTGTTTATTTGTTTATTTGTTTATCTGTTTATCTGTTTGTTTGTTTATTTATTTATTTATTTATTTATTTATTTATTTATTTATTTATTTATTTATTGGTTCGATTTATATGCCGCCCTTCTCCGGAGACTCAGGGCGGTTTACAATGCATTAAGCAATAGCCTTCATACTTTTGTATATACCTGCATAGTAGGGCTTTCGCCCCCCCCCCCAAGCGGTGTTCTTTTTTATACAAAGTCAGTTTATTGCCCCCACAATCCAGGTCCTCATTTTACCTACCTCGGAAGGATGGAAGGCTGAGTCAACCTTGAGCCTGGTAAGATTTGAACTCGCAGTAATTGCAGGCAGCTGGCAGCTAAGTGCTAATTAACAACACTTTAGTCCGCTGCGCCACCAATAATAATTATTATTAATTACAGCATTATTGCCCAGTGTCCACTAAACCTGGACAGTGTCTTAATAAGCAGAGCGTTATTGCAAGAGAGGAGGAAAAACACATCTGACTGTATTGTTGTCTTTAACTAAACCAAACCAAAACAAAACAAAGATTACAAGTCAATAATGTTTCCAATTTTAGAAAAGATAGCTCAGTCATAAAATATTCAATAACATAAATAAGGAAATGTTAGGAACTATGTTATATTTTTCTTACATAAACACCTGAAGATTGCCAAGAATGAATTATACTGGAAACAGTTTTCTCAATATCTTTTTCCATTCTTTTGCTAGAGATGACTTTTTTTTTTGTCCTCCAGGTGATCCACAAAAAATTGGAAATTCTTTGGCGGTTTTTTTTTGGAAAGAGATCGATGGTTTTGAGGTTGTTTGTTTCTATAGACTGTTTTCCTAACCACAAACTTCCTCAAATTCACTGTAAGGAGATGAAGCTAATGAAGTTTTAGATTCTCCATCACTGTTGCATTCTCTTCTTAAACTAGAACCAGAAACTCCCGGTGCATCTGTAGCTGGAATGGATGTCTTATTATTTGTTCCTAAAGGATGATATTCCAGCATATTCTGAAGGTGTTTGATGTAAGTGATGGCAGCTCTCAAAGTCTCCACTTTGCTGAGACGCTTCTCAGCAAGTTCTTTGGGAAGATGGTCTCTGAGGCGTGCATAGCCTTCATTTACACAACGAACCCTCTGTCTTTCCCTCTCATTCCTTTTCCGAATGAAAGCTGGCTCAAATGAGTAGTCATAAACTCCCACATACCCAGAAAAGGGTAAATAAGAGAATCTTCCTGAATAGCCATTGTAAGGCTGATGGTCCCAGTACGTTTGTCCAAAAGGAAGAGGGATGCCAAATGGTTCTCGGAGTGGTAAACCATGAGAACTGGTAACATGACTGCTTCCAAGCGATGCTGGTCCTGAACATGAGATCCTGTTCAAGAGCCCATCATCTTTCTTACTTCCCATCTTAGAAGCAATTCAGAGTCAAATTCCAGAATAGGCTTTCTGGAATTTATCCATTGAAGGAGAGGTCAAATAGGCTAGATGTTCTGCTCCACAATTTGTGGTGATCAGAGAAGTAGGCATTGGCTTAAGGTCCATGGCAGTAAAAATGACCATGAAATTCCGCTCTTCTATCCAAGTATCAGTTCTGTTCCTTAGTCTGTTATTAGTGAATCAGGATGCCTTCTAATTTATAAGCAGGTTTCTAGGAGCATCACTCCACACTTTAAACCCAGGTTTTCCTCTGATCTTCATATTTCAAAAGATAATGAGAGGGTTCCTGTGTTTCTTTTCTTCAAGCTTGGATGTGTGACTATAGAGATAAAACCAAACATAAATAATCTTCTAGGCTGTAAACACTCCTCACATATTGTAATCCGCAGTACTCTTTGATATTACCTGCCTCCAAAAGGATGGATAACTTGAAAAGTTTGCAGGCATTTGACAAGAGTTGCCAAAGCTCCACCTCTTTTTCCTCAAGAATCGAGGATCTCCTGTCAGATGAAAAAATTAGCCAAGGGCTTCCTTTATTGAAATCCAAAGCACGAGGGCAGATTTTGCAGCTTCCGCTGTTCTAAAATAATGGCATCAGTCAGTTCATAGATGTTTGCAGATTTAAACTGCATCTGACAAGTTGTGGTGTGATTTGTATGTCCATGTGCGTGTGAATGTGTGCAGAAATGTGAGATATAGACTATTAAGGGAAAGAGTGCTCCCTTGTGGTTGAGAGTGTGACAGATGAGGCATATTTCCAAACATGGTTGGTAGGAATTGTCTAGCATTCTTTAAGATGTGTACAGCAGCAAAAGAAGGTATTTGTTAAATTCAATATATGCAACTGTAATAAGGACATCTTATTCTTCTCCCATTTAACCATTTCCAACCCTTTTCCCCTTGTTCTCTCTCGTGAATTATAGATATAATGAGTCTTGGAGCAATCATCTATACTTCAAATTATACTATATAAATAATGTGCACCATTGTCACTACTAAATTGATCATTTTAGTTCCACTATAATTATTCCTTGTTTTATATGCATCCCGTATGGCAGAGTTCTACCCCACATTTAAAAATTCACTTTTCCTGGTTTTTTAAAAAACGGTTTCAATCTTTTCAGGAAAAGAAATTAATTCTGTTTGAAAATGTTGTAACTTTAAGAATGGTATTGTTCATGAAACAAAAGGAAATGTAAGCATTTTCCACTTCAAAAGAAACATATTTCACAGAATAAAGTATCCTATTACACATGTCCTATTTTGCTTACGAAAAAGGGATAGGAATTGTTCTTCAAACTGTAATATAAGAAAATACGATAAATGTAATTGTGTTAGATACTAATCTAAGCAAATTGACTCAGTTTCTAGGTAGGTACTTTTTATTCCTTTTTAAAAAGATATCCTTAGCTCTTTACGTTTCCCCCAAGCCAGTCCCATTTCCCTTTTCTCCACATGGAAATGAATATAGAACTGGAAGAATAAAATTTTATTTTCTTGTTTCAATGCTGCCAATGCTTCATTCACAGTTTTTTTAATGGATCACTCTATTTTTTTTCTTTTTTGGTGAAACCCTTGTAGTGTCTTTTTAAAGTGTCTTTTTATGAGTCCAACTGAAATTTCTGCTACTTGGATCTACAGAAGAGACATGGTATCCACAGAAAGGGCAGGACAGAGTAATGGCAAAATTATCAGGAAAACAGGATCTGCATGAAACATCACTATGTATGCCATCATTTTGGTGTCATCATTTTATGCAGATGCTGCTGACTACAAAGTTAATATTACTAAGTATATTTAATGTACTTTGTGCCACCTTCTTCTCCATGTAGAAGATTATGACTTGTCCTTTGGAATGTTTGGGGTACAGCTCTATTTGCCCCAAGAAAACATTTATTTAAAAAGTTCTTTATAGTAGCATTGTGTTTCTCCATTTTATGCACACGGACGGATACCTTTATATTATTTACCCATTTTTCATAGTGTTAAAATATTGTCCTTATAAGAATGAAGTAGTAGAGCTGATCATGTTTGGAATTTGTGAACAAGTCTTAATTTCCTGAACTGTCTGCTGTTCAGCAGTACAGTAAAATAATTTTATTTTTTGCATGTCTACATTGGGCAGTTTACAATAAAGAACTCACGTACCTCAAAAGAAACTGGTCATCTAGGAACGGGGTGGGGGGGGGAAATGAATTTTTAAGATGAATCTCTTTGAAGGGATTGGTACCAGGAGTCAATGCTTGCTGGTCTCTTCCATCTGCATTTTTCTCTGGCATTTGCCTTTGCAACTTCAAGGACAAGGAGGACCAGATTACAACAGGACAAAACCACATTTAGGGAGAAACTGCTGTTTGATTCTGAATGAAATGTGCAGATTTTTTAAATAAAGCATGCAGCATGTATGCATGTGAGATAATTGATCATAATATGTATACAAACTCAGCTCCAGGAAGGTTGACTGCATTATACATTACAATGAGAAATCCACTATCCTTTCAGCTGTCAGAAGAGAAAGATATAGACCTACTGTATTTTGTCATACCCTCTTGTAGTGGATTTTCCTGACAGCCACATACTCTTCTTGGAGGAAGGAGGGAACTGTTTTTCCTATCCTGTGTGGTGATTTCAGTTACAGCTGGCAGTCAAGGTAGCTAGTTATACTATTGTAATTTTTGGAAAATATTTCTGCAATTAACTGTTGTGGCTTTCTGATCTGGCCTTTTAGTTTGGCTGCATTCTGGATCTAAAAAGCACATTCAGCACCTGATTTTCCCAGTTCTATGTCAGAAGACTATAGCATAACACTATCCAATGTAAATGTTTTTCTGAAATGTGTAAGAATGTATTTGCCTAAATGTCTTGTAAAATTCCAAAAAATGTTATTTAAAAAAAAAATATCCAATTCATCTTAAGTTGAAGCCATTATTATAACTGAATATGTACAAAAACAACAGCATAATTGTAAAAAATGACTCTTTTTAATTGCAATCAGCCTTTGCTATAACAATTAACATAGTATATAAACTAAATGAAATTTAGCTAAGGTGTCTTATGTGATAGAAAAACCATAGAAATCATTTTAGTTACATTATACATTATTTATCATATAACTAAGCCTTTCATGTCTTTAAAACAACATATAACGTTGATTTGTACTCTAAAGCAGCGTTTCGCAATCTTGGCAACTTTAAGCTGCATGGACTTCAACTCCCAGAATTACCCAGCCAGCCAAGCTGGCTGAGGAATTCTGGGAGTTGAAGTCCACGCAGCTTTAAAACTGCCGAGGTTGAGAAAACCCTGCTCATCCCAGTAACTTCAGTGGAGTTTAAACCGTAGCACTACATTGCGCAGATTGCGTCAGAAAACGTTTTCCGTATTCTAGGCAGCGCCGATCACGTTGGGAACGAAGATCTGAGGAGAAAACTCAGCAGAAATCAACCGGGCAGATATTTACACGGAGTTTACGCGAGCGGCGGACGACACGTCACGCCTGCGTTTACAGCAAAGGGAGGATGGACTAGTAGCGAGAAGGGCGTTTCCATGATACGGCACAAACCGGAAATGATCTCCGTACCGTGTTTTGACCCCGCCCCCTGCCTCTCAGAGGAGGATCCCGTCCACAGCTGCACAACCGCCCCTTCCGGAGGGGGGCGCTCTGCGCGGTTGGTGCCCCAATTCTTTCTGTCCCCAACCCCCCCATGTCCTTTTTTTCCCCGCGGTCCGCCGGGTACTTCATGAGGCGGTTCTGGTTCCGGCGGTGGGCGGTGGCATGTCCACGGCCTGGGCTCAGGTGCTGCGGGAGGTGGCTGGGTCCGCCTTAGACTGATGCCGGCTTGCCTGGAGCTGGGCGGTGGAAGGTGCTGGAGGACAAAAGCTGGAAAAGGGGAACCAGATGTGGAGGAGGAGGAGAAGGCCGTCGCCACTGGGGCCCTCGTAGGCTCGGCCTCGCCGGCAGATGCATCCCAGGTGGGATCATTGCATGTGGGTATGGCTTCGTATAAATGTCGAATTGATTCTACATCTGTTTCTGATGCCTGAGTTTTTAGGTGAGTGTCTCTGAACATGTCTAGAGTTCTGTCATGAATGACTTACACTCTGAGGGGAAACAGGAATTTATGCAGATCATAAATAGAATAGAATAGAATTTTATTGGCCAACTGTGATTGGACACACAAGGAATTTGTCTTGGTGCATATGCTCTCTGTAGATAAAAGAAAAGATACGTTCATCAATAATCATAAGGTAGAACACTTAATGATAGTCATAGGGTACAAATAAGCAATCAGGAAACAATATCAATATAAGGATCCAAGCAACAAAGTTACAGTCATAAGTGGAAGGAGATGGGTGGTGGGAAGGATGAGAAGATTAATTTATTATCTTTTAGATGCAAATTAAACTAATTTGCATCTAAACAGCAGAAGTCTTTAAAGATAACCATTGGGTAGATGTAAGGTCCAATAATAATATGTTTAAGCTCATAAATGCCAAACAAGAAACTTAAACAGAGGCTTGAATAACATAGCATTTCATCTTGATCAAGCTTAAATGGGTAGCTGTTCCAAACACATACAAGATATATGCAGGTAAGAGCTATAAATGAGAGGGAATGTGAATCCCTTTTATATTGTTTAGGAACGTCATAAACCTCTAATTCTGACATCTTTGATTTGTGTACCCCCTGGAACAGGGTAGAGCCTCTTAATGAGCCTCATTACCTCTTTCCTTTGTTCTCACAATTAACCACTTGACCCCTTGATGTGAAGGGAACGGAACTCAACACAGATTGAGTGTTAGCATCTCCAATCTGATACATTGTGGGTGGAGGGGAGAGAAAGATAAGACTCTAGTTTGACAAATACCAGATACTTTACAACAGACCCCAATAACAACATGTTTGTTCCAGGAAGTTAGTCAATGTGGCATGTTCGTGTTATAACTGCAAAGGCACAATATACCTATATGTATGTGTCACAGGAAACAAATATTTACAGCATGCAGGTATACAAAGACATATATAAACACACACACAAACGTATGTATGTATGTATGTGTATGTTGCAGGAAACAAATAACAAGTTTCTACTAATTCTAGTATTTCAGTATATCCTTATTACCATTTCCTTACATAATGAAGATCAGTAATGTCCTTGTGGCATAGGCTTTGATGAACCAGTTTTCTTCAAAGATTAAGCAGCTGCTGTTATTTTGTGAATAAATCAGAAACGCTTCTGCTAAATTTTACTAAAGTGAAAGAAGATTCCCAAATGACATGTTCTTTCAGGCTGTGGGACTTAACATTATTGGTTAATTAGCATCTACTTAATTACAAGTCAAAGTACCGATATATAAAAGCCAAAGTATATGTAAATTGAAAAGACCTGAAGCCAGTAAAAATACAGTCAGGTTTTATTGAACTGTCATACAAAATGTGATTGACTAATCCTTTTTTATTGTTGATATTGATGTATAAATACCTCATGAGGATATTGATAAAGACAGTGTAGACTGGAACAGTGAGTCTATTCAGTGTATTAACTCTTCCATTTCAGTGTAAGTGATCTGTCTATCCCCATACTAAGAATGCTAAAAATGGTGTAAGAAGACATCGTTGAGATTGGGAAATATAAAATCTTCATATTCCATCTACAAGCATTATTCCTTTTGTAAATGAAAGCTGTAGTTGAAAGAAGATTTAGTCACAAACTAAGGTCTAAGAGTGAGTTGATATATTGATATTTTTTCCTCAATTATGTTTCTTACAGCAAAGAACATCCTTCATGTGTGGGTGGATCAGGATAGTGCTAGTTGTCATTTCTCTTTACTACTGTTATATAGTTGCTACAAACTCTGACTGAATTTTGACATGATGTATGGCCATCAAGTTCCTGGTAGGCAAGAGCCTGGGACAATTGGGATTTCTCTATCATTATGGTACACAAGGGGCTCTTATTCATATCCGGTGCACAAATGATGGCAACATATGTCCATTGCACACCTTAGGCCTGGACTGTGGTTCTTTTTCTAAACTATACCTCTTGGGGCCTGTGCTTATCTGTATTCAGTGAAAGGACAAGTCCTTTTTCTGAAAAGAAAGAGGGGGAAAAGAAAGAAAGAAAGAAAATAATCTGTCCCTGAGAATGGTTAATCTCGGGGACATTGGGAATGGGATCCTGCCTCTCAGAAAATTTTGTGACATCTCTACTGCTTTATTGTTTGTGAGCTTTGGCTGGATGAATCTACATTGCTGTATTTAATTTGGTCAAATTTTGCTTGTTGTAGCAGAATTATCTGTCTTTGAAAGACATCCATTTTTGCCTCTGGGAATCACTGCTATTAATTTGCTTTCTTTCAAATAGGAGGTATGCTCAAAAAAGGGACTGGTTCAGAACCTAGTTCTTGTGTTTCTGTTGTGTGAATCCAGGCAATGTTGATCAGAGTAAGTGTCAATTACAAAGCCTAAATGAGTTAAATATTCATTAAATGAACAAAGACGGGAAGAAAAAAACATATTCAGTATGCTTAACTCTGATTAGATAATGATCAGGGTTACAAATGTTTTGCTGACTTACAACTACCTTATTTGCAGTGGGTTCTAATGTGTGGCAATAATAAGGATAAAATTCATGAATATCTTTTCCTTCTAAAATAATCATAGTTCCAATCAGTCTAAAAAGAATGTGATTTTTAGTTGTGCTTATTAGCTTTTAAAATAATCAAGCAACATTTTAAAGATGGCAGTTAACATGTAAGAATTATAAGCTTTTGGAATTGCTGCTTTTGGAATTGCTGTGATTTGGTGAATTAATGCATGCAGTATTTTGAAAATTACAGTTTTAACAGATCATTCAGGGGTGGAGTGTTAATTCCGAAATACCTGTTTAACTTGAACGATGTCAATCACAGTGATGTACAGTATTTGTATGATAATATAACAACATGAATTATGTAAACCATGTCACAATGTACATTATGTAGATTTTAATATCTGATCTAAACTGTTTGGATTAATGAACTTGTCTATTATTTTTGAGGGATGCCCCGATAAAATGTCCATTGCATCCAGTACCCATTAAATGGTTTTTCTTTAAATCAATTATTTATATTTATATTTAATACTGAATTTATTACTGGTACTGGTATTACTGGTATTGAATTTATTACAGTTTAGTTTTGGTAACCATTAAGGAAGCACACAGAAGCATGAGAAATTAAAACGTTAGCAAACTCTTAAAGATTTTAACTTATGGGAACTTCCACACACAGCTGATTTGGAATTCCAGATTGCTTTTCTAGAGTATGAGGATATTTTAAAATCTCCGTCAATTTTTTCTTGTCCCATTGCACTTTATTTGAAATCAGAATTCAGCTATTTTTTTCTTTGTGGTGTTGTAATACTACAGCAGTTGTGTGGCAGTCTGGTTTCCCATTGGCAAACAATCTTGAACCACCCTGCTTCTCAGTTCTTTGACTCTATCCCAGTTTCATCTCACCTTCTTTGGAGTCTTTTATTAAACGTGCTGGAGGAATAGAAAAGATAAAGGGAGTGGAGGAAGAAAAGCACAACAGCATGATCTATTTTTCTATACCAGATGTGCGTTCCCTAAAACCTCTCCAGAAATTTCCACAAAATTTTAATTTTAATATATAAAGAGATATTAAAATAATGAAATTGATTATATTTATTAATAATATTGAAACCACTTATTTAAATAAATTTGGTTTTTGCCTTGACCTTCCATGTTAGAGTGCAGCCCCTTGCCATCATTCAAGAGTGGTAGAAACCTGTTTTGTACCGTATTCTGTATGTTTGTTAAATGCCAAACTCGTCGCCTGAACTATTGTGTACATTTTAAATATCCTTTTTTTTTGTCTAGGATGAATGAAATGAGTCTGAGCCCTGTGGGGATGGAACAACTGGCAGCTGCTTCTGTGAGCAATGCCCTGGCTGTTGCAGGAAATCACATAGCTTTGACCTCCTCACCCACCCATAATGCTATACCAGCACCAGGTAACATATCAAGTTAGGATAAAGAGACATTTTGTTGATGTCTTTATTTCTGTGCTTTTCAATTTGGGAGATGGAGTGACATATCTAAACCCAGCTATAGGAAACTCGCTTTTGCTTTAATACTTTTTCTTCAGTGTTTTGCTATTGCCCACAATCTGGCTCTTAGATATAATTTTCAAGAACTGAGCATCTTTCCATTATTACAAAAAAGTCAGTGTCAACTTGCAATAGAAATGTGATACAGTAAGAATACTGTGAACAAAAGTGATTGTATGATTTAAGTCGTGTTTACTCCATTTAAGTTGAAATCAAAATCTCTAATGACCTTTTCAGTCTTAATCTCTGTGCATCCAGTCTCCCCAAATGTTTGATCAGTTGTAGACTAATTATTTTGTTTTTTATTAGGATTACCAGTTGCAATTCCAAATTTGGGGCCCTCATTACCATCTGCTTTGTCTCTGATGCTTCCAATGGGCATTGGAGATCGAGGAGTGATGTGTGGTATACCAGAAAGAAATTATACCCTACCTCCACCACCATACCCTCATCTAGAAAGCAGCTACTTTAGACACATTCTACCTGGTATGTAGCATGACACAATAGACTTTGTTTAAATCTTGGGATCAATAATATGGGGCAATGGTTAACACTTTACTGTAAAGCTTCAATTGAATAGGCAACAGGATATACATTTTACAGGTAAATAGGGATGTGCTGAACATTCTCTTCCAGATTTATAATTATGTTTTATTTATTTGACAATTATTACAACAATAGATATGATCTGGAATTGTTTAAGTGAATTTGTGCATTTCTTTTTCTCGTGCCTTAATAATTCTTTAAATTACATGGACTCTTTATTTGCAAGTCATGAGAGGTGTAAATACTGAGGCTTAGGCTTATTGGCTGCACTAGTGCAAATTGATTTTCCTTGTGTTCAGCAATTTAAAACTTGACTTGTTAGTATGAGACAATGTGTTTATTTTTGCCTTTCTTTCATTTCTCCTCTTCCTCAGGTCTCATATCTTACTTAGCTGACAGACCTCCACCTCAGTGTATTCACCCCAACAATATCAATGTTGATAGTAACTCAGCTTTATCTGTCTCCAATAATCCTTCAGACTTAGATCCCTACCAGCCCAATGGATCTGTGGGTCTTGAAGCAGGCATTGTCTCCATGGATTCTCGTTCAGTGAACGCACATAACACTCAAAGTTTGCATCCCAGTGATGGCCATGATGTAGCTCTGGATACAACAATTACCATAGAAAGTGTTTCAAGAGTTACCAGTCCAATTTCAAGCGACAGAATGGCTGAAGAGCTTAGGATGAGTGATGTAGGTGGGGATCATTCACAAATTGCAAATGGCAGCCGTAATCATGAGCCTCTAGCAGTGGATGGTGGTTTAGCCTCAGAAACTGTGGGGCATAATGGTGTCATCCCCATCCATGGTAACAGTTTGGAACTTCCTGTTGTTATGGAGACTGATCACATTTCAGGCCGTGTCAATGGGATGCCTGACCGAACACTTGGGGACTCTATTCATACAGTGGCCATGAGCAGCAATTCTGTGAGTGTTGCGCTTTCTACCTCACATAATCTCACTTCCTTGGAATCTGTCTCATTACATGAAGTGGGTCTCAGCTTGGAGCCTGTGACAGTATCCTCCATTAACCAGGAAGTAGCCATGGGACAAAATCATGTGGATGTCTCTCCAGACAATCTTGCTTTTGTGCCATCATCATTGCAGATGGAAGATTCCAATTCCAATAAAGAGAATATGGCTACATTGTTTACAATATGTGAGTATGTGTCACAATATGTCTTAAACAGTATTTTCCAGCTACTTCAAAAAGTTTAACTTATTCTGCTTTTAAATGTATGTACTTATGATAAAATCCAATGGAGTTATAGAAAAAATTTACAGAAGGTGCAGAAAACAGGGAGTAAGCTTTTAAGCAGTCATTGAATTTACACAGGACTGTAAGCCATTATTTAATCCTGGTTAAAGAATCACAATTGGTATAACTCATTAAGCCAAAAATGAACCAACTATAATTTGGCTTAGTATACAATGGAAACCCATTCTGGATGCAAAGGAAAGGCAATGCTCCTTTTGCATGGTTTTACTGAGACTTAAACATCAGTCATTATAATGAATGGTAACAATTAAAATGCAAAACATTTGAAAGATACTACTAATTGTCTGTTCCTCCTACATATAATAAATATTTATTTGCTTTGCAGTTTGTCTTTATCTCAGTTAGGCTTTCTCTTTCCTGACTACAAAGGAAGATTTTTTTTCATTTAGGATGGATACAGATACACAAAAACTAAAGAGGCAGCGGATTGTTTCAGTCGTTGAACAGATCAACTTTCACTTCTTTCTCTCCTCTCAGTTCAGAGAAATTGGCATGCGTATAAGCGTCTGTTTTTCATATGTCTTGAATGCTTTTACATTCAATGTTTAAATATAATTACTCAAAATATATGCACCAATTTTCCTTTATTTACTTGTACTTCTTCCAAAGAAGGAAGAAAGATGACTTTTTCTCTTCAGTTGTCCACACCTTTCATTAGTCAGTACTGCATGTAAATGAGAAAAAACTGGTTGTAATAGCTGGACTGCCATAGTGGATGTTCCTATAAAACTATTTCTTTCTTACTTGCAAGTCGAATGTGCAGAAGAATATATTTGTGGAAGAAAATTCCCCTGCAATTACGTGACCTGTTTTCCTCATGAAGGAATCCATATCTCAATTTTGCAAATTTTCTTCCCATAATCAATATACGGATAAGCCTGTTCCCCATCAAAAGCTAACATTTGTAAATTTTCTTTATCACTTCAAGGCAATTTTTATTTGACACTGGCATCAAACATTTTATAAGCATAGGTCTAATAAATATTATTGTGTGAGGTTTTTTTTGTACCCTCATATTGCCTGTATGTTATAGCAGCATTTCCCAACCTTTCCGGCTTGGCGGACCTGCGGAGATGATGGTGGCGGTGGGGGAAGAGAGGGGATGGTTTCACGTGCATGCGCGTGCCGCTTTTACAAATACTTATCCACCATTTCTGTGGCCCGGTTTCAAATGAGCTGTGGCCAGGCAAAGAACCATGGACCAGGAGTTGGGGGCCCCTGTGTTATAGTAACTGACAGGAACAATTCTCTCATTCTGTACCCTTTTTCCTTATTCACAGGGTGCACACTCTGCGACAAGGCTTACCCATCAGATTGCCCAGATCATGGGCCAGTGACTTTTGTTTCTGACACTCCAATAGAGAGCAGGGCCAGACTTTCTCTCCCAAAACAGCTTAATATCCGCCATGCTGTCATGGGACCTGAAGTTGGTAAGGTTTGTTTTTTTTATTGCTTGTTGTATATTCTCGAAACACAATTTGATACAATAGCTGGATAATAAAAGCCACTATTGTACTGGGAAAAGAATGTGAATCTGAGCAGAGGTTTATTATTAAGCATACGGTACAATGCAATCTCTGTGTGGTAAAACACATAATTTTGCGAATTTGTGTGCAATTGTTTACACATTCAAAATAAAACAGTGAATATTGCAGATGCAGATGTTTGGACTTTTTTCATTCAGTACTTTGTATAACACTTTCCAAACATTTTCTGTAGCCAAGTTTCCTAGCTCCAAAATAATTCTTGGGTATCTTTGCATGCACTTCAGGCTTTGGCTGTTCATACACTTTTTCAGTAATATTCAAACTTGAGGATTGTGGCTATTCCAGAACTGGTACCTTCTCTGTTATGTACTTTATGATCGGTTTGGAGATAGGTTTTCAATTATTGCTTTACTGAAACATCCAATCTATTTACAGTTCTAACTCTTCACTGACTTTATTTAGTTTCTTTATGCGCTGAAGTGCAGTTGAATGCATTCTTCCTTCTACCAACACAGTGTTTCCTGTCCCACTTATAGTTGTTCATATATGGAATTGTCTTATTCTGATTAATTATAGGGTACATAGATTTTACAAATAATTTTACAATAAAAAATAGTACTGAATTAACTGAGAATTCAAAGTTTTGCACCTGCTACATCCACTGTTTTCTTATTTAGAAGTGTAAGCAACTATACATAAATAGTAAATATGCATTCAGATTTCCTGAAATACATTGTACTTAATTCTGTACCATGTTGAAGTTGTGTTGGCTTTTGTTCACTTGGGAATTCGTTGAAACATAATGCTTGAATGGGAATGTCTAACCTTTGCAGGTAATTATTCTTATGAATACAGTTATTAGAGTCATACCAGTTATATTAAATATTTTAATAAAATTGAAAAGCCTAACAGTTTCTGAAAAAAGATATGCTTTGAAGGAGAAAGTTGAAACTCTAACACCATATTATTTTATTTCCCAATCTAATAGGAACATTTCATATGTGCAAATTGATGGTAATAGAGAATTATTGTTTTCTTTTAGGTGGACAATATTGTCAATTATCAACTTGTCTTGGAACTCCTTCCTTAGGTATGACTATTACCTTTACTTCGGTAATGAATCTCGGGTTAGCAGTGAATGGAAATAGGCTTAGGTATTCATAGAAAATAATATTGTACTTGAGGTTTTATATATGCTTAATATATTATATATATATATATATATAATTTATTCTATATTATTTATATTCTATTACATTTTAGTTTGCTAGATTGGTTTTCAGAAATGCCCTTTCCTTTTAGCTACTCTTATTTAGTTATTTTTGGCATTGTTTCTATTTTTAGATGAAACTTAAATATAATGTGATTCCATTAATGCTTAATCAAACATTGTTACTGAGGCACTATTCATAAAAAGCTTTGAAACCTTTGTTTTAGTTATATATTAATTTTAAGCACTGCCCATCTCACTATTTGTCATTTATTGGGTTTCCCATCTACTTTCTGAAGATGGGAATGTTACAACAAAATATTATGGAGTTCTGTTTTTTTCTGTTTTTGCCAAAAGCAGCATGAAATCTTTAATAAGTGCAAGAAATCCCAATCTCACTTTTACAAGTCATTTTAAAGTCACTTCAAATGAATTGACATTAGAATAAAGTGGATCAATACAATATCATTTATAGGTTTACTCACAAAAATATGATACTTCTGTGATTTCCATTTTGTTTTTGTTTAGCAGTGAAACTTACATTATATTGCTTGTTATTACTGGATTTGATTAAATATAATCAGAGGACTAAAATTTTTTCCCCAATTACTCATAGGTGTGTGGACTCGGGAAACTATTCCTGTCCGTACCTGCTTTGGACCACTCATTGGTCAACAAAGTCACTCAGTAGAAGTAGCTGACTGGACAGACAAAGCAGCCAATCACATTTGGAAGGTCAGTTTTTAAATCATTCGCAAGCAAAAAATACTTGTTTGCACTAGGCTCTTCTTTGCATACAAAATTGGAACAGTGCATTTATTACAATAAGTGATAAAAGTATTTTGTTAATAAAAATGATTATGAATAAAATGATTATGGATTTACTCTCCTGTTCTTATATAGAAAAATATTTTCCAAAGACATTTATTTCTCTTCTCCTTCTCCTTCCCCTCTCCCCCCCCCAATAAATAGTGCTTGGGATAGGAATGTTCTTAAGCATTGCAGTCCAAAATCAGATTTACCACTGTGGTCTTTGCTGCTGGTGTCCTCCTTCCATCAACTCATTACCAAGTACCAGGGTTCAGAGGATGCCTTTTGGAAATTGAGGGCAGAAGAGAATGTACCTTGTTACAAAATAAATCCCCTGGCACAGAAGTTCATCCAAATGTCTATATGCATTGTTCTGATTTTTTAAGTGATAGTGAGTGGAGACTGTTACTTATGTTTTGTGCTTATGTGATTTGCCTGAAGGAAGTGATGACTAATCAAAACAATTTCATGCAGCTGCTAAGGTGCCCTCTTCACTTTGTAGGAAGATTTTTTTAACAATCTGAGATGGCTCTGATTATCTTCTTTCAGATGTATCACAATAATGTCCTGGAATTCTACATCATCACAACGGATGAAAATGAATGTAACTGGATGATATTTGTGCGGAAGGCCAGGTGAGAAAAGGATAAAACTGCAACAACAAAAACCAACAACAAAGATTTCTAAGTAATTACATGATAATCCTATTACATCTCACTAGATATTGTATAACATAATACTGTCTTTTTTCTGGAAAAAAAATAAGATTAAATATTTATTCCTCAATATTCTGGATTTGGAATGACTGGTGTGGTGATCTAAGTGATGAACATGCTGGCCTCCCACTCGGAACGTTGAAAGTTCAATCCTAGGTAGCGACAGATGTTTCAGTCTTAGGGCACAGAAAAAACCATATCTGCTGCAAACTCCATGTAAGCATCAGGAAGGGCATCTGGCCAGTAAATACTCATTTCTATCCAGTCGCCCCAACTTTACCCCGAATTAAGGGACTATAGGGTCGTCAAAAGAAAAAAAAAAGTATGGACTTGGAATAGGATTGAGGTTTCTTGGTTTTAATTGCATTCAAGTCAGCATTGACTCCTAGTGACTGCCTGGACAAGTCCCTGCAGTTTTCTTGGCAAGATTTTCAGAAGTGGTTTGCCACAACCTGCTTTTTAGGGTTGAGAGGACCCAGCTGGCTTCAAGCCCAAGATAGGAGTAGAATTCATGGTCTTCCTAGCCTGATGCCTTTAACCACTACACCAAACTAGTTCCCTGCAATAGTTTTAAGAAAAATCATTCTATATTTCAACAAAATCTGCTAGTGCAGGATTGGATTAAGAGTCAAATATTTTGTGGGACTGATTCAGCATGTATTTGCATTACTATTTTGTTAGATCATTAGGTAGATTGAATGTATTATAATTAGAAAAATGCATCTTCCTATGTAGTCTTCAGGTATCTTAATATCTTCATGATATTTTCTTGATTTAGCAACTTATCTTGAAGCCATTTCAGTATAATTCTTTGCAGCTAAAATGACTGGCTCATAGACTTACAGAATTGGAAGACATCTTGGAGATCTTTTACTCCAATGCTCTGCCCAGGACAAGAATCTTCATACCATCCCAAATGATTGTTCAACCTTTGCTTGAAAATCTCCTATGATGGAGTTTCTAAAACTGCAGGAGGGAGTGTTTAATAACTGCCTGAGTCAGGACATTCATCCTTATTTTGAGTTTGTATCTGTGCAAAGCTTCAACCCATTGTTTTTCACCCTATCCTTGGGAGCCAAAGGAATAAATGCATATTCTCTTCCTTGTGACAGCCCTTGAAGTATTGGAAGACTTGAGATTGGAAAAACATTTGAAATCTGTTTAAAGCTAAACTTGAATTTACAGATCTCTTTAAAAATTTGTTTAAAGTGATCTTTTAAATATTGTTATATTTAACTCTGTATTTTGAGAAATGCTTTAGGTGCCCTTTGTAAAGAGATGGTAGATCATCTATACTGTGAGACAGAATGACTTCATCTGGAATAGGGATGTGCGGCCTTTTTTTTTTTTTTGGAAGACTACGATTAGCCTTTGAATTGTATGCTTTGGCCTGCACTTTAAAAAGTGGGTGAAGTTAGACAAAAATGTATCTGATTTAGTGAAATAAAAGTAAAATAGCTTATATATATATTGATGTCATTTTCCACATTCATGTAAAATATTTTCCACTCAGCCACATTAAAATTACAATTGTCAGCAATTATGATGGTATTTTGAAGCTACACGTGGCCTTTGGGTTTTAGATTAAGATTTTAAAATTCAGAAACTTAAATATTTCATTCGAAGAGCAGAATTGGGTGGATTTTTTTTATTTTTGTGAATATTTGATAACTTCAAGTGGAAAACGTTTTGTTCATCTTCCCTTGAAATCATAAAAACAATTAATGCAGCATGAATGCTGATTAGTATCTTCAGAGGAAGAGAGTATGGCATACCAAAACTAAAGCATTGTTTGTTTTAGTAATAGTCTCTGAAACAAGTTTTAATATTCACATATAATCATGTGCACACAATAAGACTAAATAACCAGTAGAGTACTTTAGCAATTTAAGAACAGAACATCAGAGCTTTAGCAAAAATAGAAAAAAGTAGGAAAAAAGGAAATGCGTGTCTGGTAGCTGATCAAATACAAGTTCATAATAGAGGTAAAATAAGGATGGTCTCTAGGAAGAAATAAAAAAAAAATCTCATCATTTCAGCCCCATCAAAGTTGATAATTGCTTTCTTGTACCTGGATTGCAGTACAATAAAATAGTTTTAACAGTCGGTCCCTTCAATTGAAAATAAATTGTTTCCGATAAGTAGAAAATCAGTGAACCTCATTGTTCATTCGTTCAGCCCTTTTTCATTCTTTGCAGCATGAAAGACCTAATGTCCAGATTCTCTTCCAGTAACTGCTGTGAATTCTTACAACCTTATGCTTGTTTAACCAGGGATAATGTCTAGCCACTTTGTCTTCTTTCGGCTTCTTTTTCAGAGTCTTCTCCAATGACTCTTCCTGCCACATTACATGTCCAGAATATTTTTGTTCCAATGTTACTGCTCTCAATCTGCAGTACGGCTTTACTTCATCTGATAGGTTCTTATGGTTCAAATGTTCTCAGCAGTTTTTTCCAGCACCACAGTACAAAAGCATCAGTTTAGTTTTGTTCAGTGACGTTGCTGCAAATTGTTTTAGCCTTGGCTTCAGTGAAGAATATTAAATGATTTAGGGATATTTGTGATAAAAATCATACAGATGATACATTTTAAGATTTTCCTCTCTGTGAAATAGGAACCGGGAAGAACAGAATCTGGTAGCCTATCCTCATGATGGAAAGGTTTACTTCTGCACCTCACGTGACATTCCTCCAGACCAGGAGCTCCTTTTTTACTATAGTCGTGACTATGCCCGGCAGATTGGTAAGCGGTTAATTTAGGTTTTCCAAATATGGCATTCTTCAAATGTTTTAGTCTGTAGCTCCCAGGCCTGAAACATTGACCATGCTGCAAATTACTGCTGGAAGTATGATCCAAATGGGGAGCTTAAATCTGATACGAATAGAAACTTCTGATTTATATATCCCTCTATCTGATCGGATTGGATTTACCGTATTTTTCGGAGTATAAAACGCACCGGAGTATAAGACGCACCTACCTTTTTTGGTTTTTTTTTAAAGTTTTTTTAAAAAAATTTAGACAAACACACATACAAACATACAATGTATTTTCTTTGAACAGAGTGTTTGGCTGGTTCACAAATTTAAACAGTGTTTAGTCATTTCAATTAAATTTACAATTTCTATATTTCCTTTTTGCCATATTTATTCCTCATCTATTTTTTTTAAAAAACCAATATTACCCTTCATCCACATCTCTAATCTTAATCAAAATCAGTTTTTCCCTTCTATTCTATATTATACCCCTTCCCATTGTCATCTATTTTTATATCCATCCTCACATTGGTTAATTATGTAATATTACAGTTTAATACAAATTCAACATTTTAATATAAATCAATTAGTTATATAACTATCTTTTTTGTATATTAATCAATATGAACATGAATATTCCAATTATTTCCATGCAATCCAATTTCTTACAAATCAATTAATTATATTTACCAATAATAATAAACCAAATAATTTCCCCCATATATTCCTCCAAACCACAACTTAACCATTTCTGCTTTTAACACAATATACAATTAATAGTATCTCAATTATTACAATTCCCTAGTTAAATAGAGCTTTTTTTCTTTTGTGTTTTAAAATCTTGAACTCTCTTCTTTTGCCCTAAATTTCCTATTGTTTGCACCAGTGGTGGGTTCCTCCCGGTTCGGTCCGGTTTGGCCGAGCCGGTAGCGGTGGCAATATGATGTCACCGAACCGGTTCGCCCCCCCGCCTTCCCACCCCCCCACGTTATTCTTACCTTTTATTTGGTCCCACCCCCAATCTATTGCTGCCTCCTGAGTCCCAGCTGATGACTAGAGGGAAAAAAACTGTTTAAACTCTTGCCGTGGGGCTTCAAAGGGCTGTCCTACAGCTGATCAGTGTTAAAAGCAAGCAAATGAGTCGGGTCATAAGTGCGAGGACTGATCATAAGTGCGAGGACCTTCCAGAAATGACTCTGACCAGCTAGCCATGCCCACCTAGTCACATGACCACCAAGCCACACCCACAAAATAAGCCACGCCCACAGAACCGGTAATAAAAAAAATTTAGAACCCACCCCTGGTTTGCACCTACCTTTTTTGGTGAGAAAAAAGAAAAAGAAATCTCTCTCTGCCTCATTTTGTCACGTTGCAGCAAAGAACCTGCTTTACTTTCAGTTTCGTTTTTTCAGCATAGCTAGGGAAAAACAATCTGCTCCAGCACTTTTTGCAGCAAGCAGGAGAGCCCTGCACAAAACAGCTGAGAGCAAATCAGCTGAGAGTCGGGAGGCCGATCTAAACAACTTGTGTTAATTAACCTATGCTGAAGCTGAAAGGGGCTGTTTTTTCTTGCTGTTTGCTTGCAAGAAGGTAACTGCTGCGAGGCACAGGCCAAAGGGTGGGGGCCAGTGGGTGGGCAGGGCTACATTCGGTGTATAAGACGCACCTAAATTTTCACCCCCTTTTGGGGGGTAAAAAGGTGCGTCTTATACTCCGAAAAATACAGTAGTTGTAAGCTATTCCCTTTCTTCATATTTCAACAAAGTACAAGATTGAAGTTTATGCCTTTTAAATTTATAATGCTTTTTGTTACCTTCCTATTTATAGTAGTAGGCCAAAATTGTGGAAACCTTTTGGGAAAAGTGTATTTTCTAAAACTAGCTAATAATACCACTGTTTTTTTGGAGTAGTATCATAAAATTATATATCAATGGAAAGATAATTTAATCAAGAATGTAATGCAGTAACTTTTATGAAGGGTTTGCTATTAGAATAGCAGTTACAGTATTAAGAAGAAAAGTGAAATACATAGAAAAAACGAGATATACAAAAATTATCACCATGGAAAAAATGAGATATACAAAAATTATCACCACGTCAGTTAATACTTAGTTGGGTAACCTTTAGCATGAATTACAGCCTTACAACGTCTTCCCATGGAGTGAACCAAGTCTTTTAGTTCTGCAGCTGTTATAATGTGAAACCAAGATTGAATGATTGCTTCTATTAACTGGGTTTTATTGCTGGGTCGCTTCTGACTAACAAGTTTCTTTAGTTGGCTCCATAGATTTTCAATTAGGTTAAGGTCTGGGCTATTCCCAGGCCATTCCAGCAGTGGAATATAATTATCTTGAAACTCCCACCCCCAAAAAGTGGTGTTATTAGCCATCAAACCTCAAAAATACACTTTTCCCAAAATGTTTCCACAATTTTGGCCACTACTGTATTTTGGGGCTTCATGCTTTCTGCTGCATCATAAACAATTACCTCTCTTAAAGGTGTTCCTGAGCATCCTGATGTGCATACTTGTCACTGTGGAAAAGAATGTGCCTCCTATGCAGAGTTTAAGGTCCATCTGAGTAGTCATCTCCACAGCCACTTCCCCAGTCAGGGACACAGCAGTACCCCTGGATCAGGACACAGTAAGGAAAGGAAATGGAAATGCTCTATGTGCCCTCAAGCTTTTATATCACCTTCTAAGCTTCATGTTCACTTCATGGGGCATATAGGTATGAAGCCACACAAGTGTGATTTCTGTAGCAAGGCCTTCAGTGATCCCAGCAATCTGCGTACCCATCTTAAAATTCATACAGGTAAGTGAGGAAGAACATTTAAAGTTCTTTTTCCAAACAAATATTTAGAACCAATTGCACTGTTTTGTCACAGTGAAGACTGGTCTGTTTGTTCCTTCTTAGAATGGAATATTGTGTTGCCTTGTTATTTGCATATTTATTTGCATATATGTGACATACAATATTTTAGAGACCAATTGGGTTTTGATTTTGGATGTGAGCTCCCAAATTTTTAAGTGACTGTTTATCACTAGGAAACTATTTTTCTTTTGTCCTTTTGCTAAAGAGAACCAGTTGAAGCAGCATGAAATTAAAAGAACCTAACAAAGAGCATAGAATCTTTAGCAATTTTAGAAAAGCAACTTGGGAAATCTTTGGAAAATTGGAGAGTTGTGTGTAGTTTGTTATCTATAGCAGAACATAAGATTCATGCCATTAGTTACTTATAGCATTAAAATCTATTGTATAGCCCCTACTGTAATATCAAACATGTTGATAGCTTGGAATTTCTATCTATATTTACTGTTCTGTGGATGGGATGGGATGAAATAAATCTTATGTAAATCTTTATGTCTTATTTTCAGGCCAAAAAAACTATCGCTGTACACTCTGTGAAAAATCTTTTACTCAAAAGGCACACCTAGAGACACATATGGTTATCCACACTGGAGAAAAAAATCTGAAATGTGATTATTGCGATAAACTATTTATGCGGCGTCAAGATCTCAAACAGCATGTGCTCACCCATACACAGTGAGTCATTCAGGAGATATTCCAAATTATTTCTTTGTGTTTGTCTCTTTAATTTATTGCCTACATACTAAAGAGGTCCATATTTAAAAGATTCATGATATAGGACAGTTCTCAGAAGAAACCCAGGATTATCAGAAGAAAAATATATTGTGGTGAATAATGTCAAGATGAAGGCTGATAAGCTGGTATTTAATTCTCTTATCTTATAAAAAAAAGCATATGAGGCCTAACCCATGATGAACGATAGAGATCAATGTTGACTACTGCATATATGATTGTTATTTGGAACAGAAGATAGGAATTCTTCCAGGATAAAATTGTAACACTGAAATTCTAAGTATGTGATGTTGAACAAAAAGCACCTCTAGATTATTTCCCACCAAATGTTGATTGTGCAGATGATGGCAAAGCCTTATGCATGCAAAAGTGGGGTTTTCTGTATGCTAAATGAGAAATGGGATTAGAACAACTGTGTGAAATTTAAGTCTCACAAGCCTTCAAATTCAAAAGAACTCTCAAATATTTAAAAAAAATTGTTTTTATGTTCTCATGACTAAAATGCTATCTCTTCTCCATACCCATTTCTGTTTAGAGAACGTCAAATCAAATGTCCACAATGTGAGAAGCTATTCTTAAGGACAAATCACCTAAAGAAACATTTAAACTCTCATGAAGGAAAAAGGGATTATGTGTGTGAAAAGTGTTCCAAGGCTTATTTAACAAAATACCACCTTACTCGCCATCTAAAAATTTGTAAAGGACCAACCTCTAGTCTCTCAGCCCAAGAAGAGGAGGAGGAAGATTCTTCAGAGGAGGAAGAATTGATAAATTCTACAACAAATGAAAATTGCCAACTCAGAACCACCATGTATGTAACAGCTAATACACTTTCTTGTCACAAATAAGACAATTCCTAAAGCGATCGTTTGTTTAAACTTACACTAAGTGGCCAAATTCTCATCTATAATGAAAATGGCCTATCTGTTTTCAGAGTGATTGCCAGGAACATTAAAACAATATAATTACTATGTTCATCTATTAAAACGGTATCATTGGTGACTTGGTTGTTGCATGATGGATACAGCTGAAACAGCATCAGCTGTCTCTGTTAAAGATATACTTAATGTGAAAGTATGCACAAACCAAATTTTTTTCATTAAAGTGTTTTTTTATTGGAAAAAAGTTTGTAGCTTAACTTAGTTCATTAAATTGATATTTGTTGTATATCAATGAATTATTTGCTCATTTGTTGACAACTGAGCATTCCGAGAGAATTAGAAAACAAAAATAAAGTATGGGAATCAGAGTAAGGCATGCTAATGCTTGTGTTTGAAATGCAAGCTTAGTTTTAGCATGAATTTTACATACAAAGGTTATTCATGTAACTTTGTCTATACTGCAACCAATAACCACTTATTTTGAAAGGGAAATTCTGCTGCTATTATATTTATGGAATGAAGGTATCATTAAGATTTGTTTTCTTACAGAAAATTAAAATACTGCTTTTTAATGTGTGTATTGTTTTTTTTTTCTCCTTTTGAGTTTTTCCCCAGTATGTAGAAATTGTTTTTTCACCATAGCATTTTTGCTTTATTAAACCATTTGTTTATACATTATGATCTTCAGCCAATATTAATATGCTGACATTGATAGTTCTCCTAGGTAGGAGTATATTAAATTAATGGTCTGAATCAAAAAGATGAGAGCCATGATGTAATAATTCAGGCATCAGAAACTGGGAGACCATGAATTCTAGTCCCACTTTGGGCACGAAGCCAGATGGGTGACCTCTGAGTCCTAGGAAGGAGGCAATGGCAAACTACTACTGAAAAACCAGGCATTCTCCAAGAATTAAATACAAATTGGGGGGGGGGGGGAGAGAAACCCAATGTTGTTAATCTTAGCTTATTTATGCCAATTAGATTTTATTAATTAGCATATGCCTATTTTATAAATAAAATCGCACTCAACAATGAACTAAAGGGCCACCATCAGTGAGCTGTTGGATAGCATTACTTGGTCTGTTGTGTGGATGTTTGGGTGGTTTAGGGGTGGGGAATTGTGGTGGGTGGGAGTGTGTTTGGGGATTGTTATGTGTGTTGGACGTGGTCTTTGGGTGTTAAGTGAATTTCGTTGTATAGGTATAGTGTATACACGTACAATGACAATAAAGTTATTATTATTATAATATATAAAATCAGAGAATCATGCTCTCACAAGGTATCCAATCCTGGTTAATAATAACACATTTTAAACCTTCCACAATATAGAGCGCTTCCTTTAGATTCTCAGAAAACTGGTTTTTAAATAGTAGCTTTTAAACCAAATAACCAATGTCAAAGAATTTAAGTAGTTGTTACATGCATCAGAATACCTAAATTAATCTTTCTTAATACAAATGAATAAATTAAGATTAATTTGTTATATTATTGCTAGTGATTTTGTGTTTTGGCATATTCCAATTTCTAGCTGGTTAACATCTCTGAAAATTTTTAAGATCAAGGCCTAACTTCATGGTAACATGATCTTAAAAGCAGGTTAAAAAATGGCTTACTTAGAATTTTAATTTTAAAAAAAGCTTATTTCATGATTCCATTACAGCTCCTCCACAGCTGCTACTGCTATTAGCAGAATTACTTGCTTCAGAACTTGATGTGGTAACTGCTAGCCTCTGTCGAGTTCCAAAAACATCATTCACTGTAATGCCAAAAAGAGAGAGAGGTTAAAAACTCTAATTTTAAAGATGAAATTGACCTTTTTCTTAGGATTACATAACTAGAAAATGAATGAGAACAGTCACCTGTGGAAATTGTGCTTATGTCCCAGAGTTGTAGTCCCTGCCTTTCTCCTCCAAAGGCATAAACAAATGGCAGATCTGGACAGCAAGCTGCACAAAACAGGGTACCCTGTGGGCAGAAGACAAATTCTCTTCTGATTTTCTGCTCACTTAACAATACATCTCAACACATTTCTAATTCAAATCAGTGAACTAAAATCAAAATTAGCAGAGGTTGTGTATATCCAACGTCTTTAGACTTTATGTATTAGAGGAAATACAGTTCATATAATGCAGGCTATTTGTCTCATGTAAGTATTAATGTAATTAGTATACCCACAAATATACACAATATTAATTTAGTAACTCACAATACTAAATAGACCAGGATTCCCACTAGTTTTATTCTGCACTCACTCCAAGAAAATAAGGCTCTATAGGTATAGCTGCAGAAAAAAGACTAAAATTACCATTTTCATATCTCTGGAATAGACTAAAGAAGGCTTGTTTCCTAGGATGTCCCAAATTTTCACAGATTTATCAGAAGATGTTGTGACAAGGCATCCTTTGATTTGGCTACTTAACTGTAGTCCTGGAAAACATAAGCAGGTGCTTTTAGTATTAAGTCAGGAAGAAAACAGAAGAACACTCTTATAGGCCTCATTCTTTTAGGTTAAGGGATCTATGATTTAAAGGCACCCCACATCCATGGTGCAGCAATGCCAACTGAAATGCATCTTCCATTGTCATTAGTAAAGATACTTACAAATCTTTCATTTGTCAAAAATACTCAAAAAGAAGAATTAACGCCATTTAAAATATTAGATTTATATAGTCACTCAGCTCATGAAATATAATTTTGGGTGGTCTACCAACATATTAACAATTAAAACCATATAACACACACACCGCAAATTACAAAACCAAGAATATGGAAGAATAACAATCAGTTGACATTACATAATTCTCTTGCAGGCTCATTATGGGATTCCAAAGTCAATGGAAAGTATTAAGGGCCTTCTGGAAAGTAAGACAGGGATTTGTTTTGCTGATGACACCCAAAGCATACCCCTTCTTGATATGATGGGTTTGGTAGCTATAATCAGGGAGAGGCGGTCCATCAAATAACTTGGTCCCATGCAACGTAGGACTTTAAAGATGAAAAGCAACACCTAAAATTGTAACTAAAACAAACTGGCAATCAGTGCATCTTGCAGAATAAAGGTATGTTCACTTTCCAGGCCAGGGGGGTGGGGGCATGTAACTGTACAGCTGCACTCTGCAGCAGTTGAAGCTTCCAGAGGATCTTCAAGGGCAGCATTGAGTTACTGTAATCCAGTTTGGAGGTGAGCAGAGCATGAGTGACTAAGCAAAGGCTTATAGTCCAGGAACAGGCAAAACTGGGGCACAATACAAAGCTGTGCAAAGATCCTCCTAGATATGACTGTAATCTGCTTCTCAGGCAGGAGTTGTGGTTATAGGAGGAGCCCCAGATTGAACACAGGGTCTCTCTGGAGTATCACAGCCTCATCCAGAACTAAAGATGGTAAAATTCCAAATCCAGGAGCCCCCAAAATCTAATATCGCTCAATCTTGTTCAGCTGAAGTCTATTGTTCCCCATCCAGACCTCATGTTGTGACTCCGGCTCCCGAGCCTGTCCTCACGGAGGAAGATGACTCTGAAAGTGATGGGGGGGAACTGACAAGGCCTCCCTCTCCAGGACCCTCCTTTCTGACAACGCCTCAGGTTCCAGCTGAAGGCCAGGAGGAAGGCATGTCGGGGCACCCACTAATAGGGAGTGATGAAGATCAATCTTGGATTGATCCCAGGTAGCGTTGGAGGGAGAGGCATGCGCAGCAAAGGAAGAGGTGGGGAAGGGCCAGAGATTGCTGAGTCACTGAGCCATGCCCCACAGGGGATAAAAGTGGGTGGGGTTGCTCTGCAGGCTCTGTGACGGACAAAAACTGCATATCGTGAGCTTCGGATGGGATATTTTTCGGAATTAAGGCTTGGACTTTTTGAATGACTTCTGACTACTCTTTGAACTCTTGGTTGCCCCAGCAACGGACTACAGATACGCTGACTCCTGTTTCTAGAGGTGATAAGAAACTTGGCAGGCATTCGGAGAGTAGCTGCCAGAATTTTTATCTGCCAAAGGGTTTCAGGTCGGCTTGTAAAAATAAATTACTGTAGACGTCTTTTGCTCATGTGTCTGCCTATGTGAGGTGGGGGGACAGAACACCTCAACAGCCTCAGACATTGAAACAAGGCATTAATAGCACTGCTTAGTTTGCAAAAGACAGAGATATGGATATCATCAGCTTACTGATGACATCATGGCAATGAATGATCTCACCCAGTAACTTCATTTAGATGTTAAATAGAAATGAAGAGAGTATGATGTCCTGTTAAACCCGCAGAACCTCTCCTCTCCCAATCAACAACAACCCAGAAGGATACCAGAGTTGATGATATCAAAGGTTTCCAAGAAGCCAAGGAGAGCAAGAACATATGCACTTTTCCTGTCCTGCTGTCACTTAATTCAAAAGTATGGTCAATGCCATCTCTAGCCAATGGCCAAAGTCTGAATACTGACTTATCCATGGCCCATAGAAGCTGCTGCACCACCATGTTCTCCACAACCTTCTCTAGAAAAGGAAAGTTAGATACTGGGTGAAAATAGTCCAGCATGGTGGCCTCCTGCAATGGCTTCTTAAGGAGAGGGCAAGACAATGCCTCCTTAAAGAACAGCAGAACAACCTATCTCTCAAAGGGTTAACTATCCCTAGGATCCAACCAAATAATGCATGCTCTTTATGCACTGTAGAATGGCAAATGTAAGTTTGCCTCAAAAATATGATATAACTATATAAGACATCTGATAGATATCCCATAGAATGGGATTTCCTTAGGATCCTGACTGGGAAAAGAAATGCTTACCAGATACTTCTTCATCATGTGCTTTCATTGTGAAGACTGGTTTATGGGAACGAGCATCAAGATAGTATACAAATCCATCTTCCGTGCTAGCCTACAACAAATTATTTCCAGAGATTTTAAAAACAAAATCAATAGGCAGGCCACCTTTCTCAATCTGATTATCTTTCGGAGGTATGGACTTGAAATCCCAGAACTGAACCATCCAGCCTGAAGGGCCATTGTAGAGAATTCTGGAAGCCGAAAGGACGGTGCCGAAGTTGGGAAAGACTGCACACAGAACAAGCAGCTGGATGTTTGGTGGCCAATTCTAGCCACGCAAGTACCGTTATTCCTGATTTGATAACAAACAACAGATCAGAATGATCTGTTATCTATGGCAGCATAACTTGCCATATCTGAGTAAATTTTAGACTTCACTGTCAGGAACCTCTACATTACAAATGTACAAATGTACAAATGCACATGTACAAATGCTTCATTAAGCATTTGGGCCCGTTTCCTGGAGGAATCCGGAGGCCCCCTGAATTGGGGCTGCAGACTGGGGGTATAAATGACCAAAGGTATAAATGACCAAAGACCGGGGAGTGGGAGAGGTTGGAGGATGGCCGAGGGCTGGTTTTGGGTTGCCTCGGGCCATACCCCCCCCCCGCTTCTTGGCCTGTGCAGGCCACATTATGGTCATTACCCCAGCTGCCTTTTTGCCTCGTAAGCCATTTTCTCCATCTTTCCGTGTGTCACCGAATTCTGCCCCCGGGCTTACTATTTATTTCTGCCTCCTGGACTGGCTTTATTCCATCTATGCCCCAGACTATAGGACAAATGGACAGCTTTGATGTGGGTTCTGAAGGAGTCCGGGTTACTACTGCCATTCCTTACCAGAGGGGACAGCTTTCTGAACTTCTCCATAGCATATTCCATCTGGCCAGATATCGTGAGAGGATGCCTGGGAGGAACATCCCCTAGACTTACCGAAATGGCATAGGACTCCTCCTACTGTCGTGGGAGGACAGTGGAGTCCAGTTACCCATGCTTTTGTTTCTGCCTCTTTGTCTTTAGGACTTTTAGACTCTATGGAACCCTGGCCAGAGGTCATCTTCACCCTTCCCATTTTGTGGATGTACTCAACCGTTGAACTTCTTGCGCTGCGAGACTCCCCCTCTCGCAGGTCTGGCCCTCCACGTTATCGAGGGCCTACCTCGATGACGGATTTTGGAGCCCAGAGAGTGGCATGCTGCTGTGAAGACGGGGTTGAGGGTTCTTTTACACAAATTTTTAGTTAAACTTTTAAGGGGTTCCGGGGGGGGAGGGTCAGACTATAATTCGGACTGTGGGTATGGGGGATAACCCATTAAGGGGAGGGTCGGGTCTGGCTTTGAAGCGTGGCATGGGGGGTGGGGGACCCGGGGTCGAGGGGGGGGGCTAGAGCTTATCCAGATAGTGTTTCTAACATCAATACTGTGAGTGGGAGGGGCAGATATGGCGGGAGCAGGGGGCCACATTGTGTTAGGGGAGCGCGTGCTCACTGTTTATGAGCGGTGGTGCGCTCCGGCCCCCAAGGCTCCACCCGTTCCCCAGGTTGCACAGACCCTCAGGGCCCGGGCCTTCGGCTGATGTTGTGCAATGCCAGGTCTGTAGTAAATAAGGCCCCCCTCATTTGTGATCTTGTTCAGGAGGGGGGAGCGGACCTGGCAGGTATTACAGAGACCTGGTTGGGCCAGGAGGGGAGGTTCCCCTCGTTGAAATGTGCCACCAGGTTTCCATGCATTCCATCAGCCGAGGTCACAGGGGAGGGGTGGGGGGGTAGCAGTTATTATTAAAGAAGGTCTTAGACCGAGGGAGGCCACTGTTCCTCAGACGGCCAGCTGTGAGTCCCTCCTTGTGAAGTGGGGTCATGGGGTACAGACGGGTTTGCTGATCACGTACCTGGCTCCCTGCCACGTGGCAGCAGCCCTGCCCGAGCTCCTCAACGTTATTGCAGCGGTGGCAGTTGACACCCCTAGACTTACGGTCATGGGGGATTTCAACCTGCAGTCCATGGGTGAGACGTCTGAAGTGGCTCGGGAGTTCATGGCTTCCATGACAGCTATGGACCTGACCCAGATAATTCATGGCCCTACCCACACGGGGGGAAACACGCTAGACCTGGTTTTTGTCTCTGAAAAGTGGTTGAGTGATCTTGAGATAGGGCATATAGTCACCGAGCCCTTGTCATGGTCGGATCACTCTCTCCTTCGCCTTGACCTTTGAACTGCTGCACCTTGCCGCAGGGAGGCAGAGTCAGTAAGATGGTTCTGCCCCAGGAGCCTGATGGAGCCTGACAGGTTCCAGATGGAGCTTGGGCCATTCCCTGAGGCTCTGGCTCATGCCTCGACTGGAGACCTAGTGGCTGCCTGGGATAGGGCGGCCGCTGGAGCTCTGAATCGGGTCATGCCTTTACGGCCTCTGACCCGGTGCCGATCTCATCTGGCTCCTTGGTTCACTGAGGAGCTAAGGGAGATGAAGCGCCGGAAAAGATGCCTAGAGAGTAGTTGGAGGGCCAGTCTTTCTGAATCTGACCGGACACTGGTAAGATCTCATATTAAGAATTACCTAGTGGCGATAAAAGCAGCAAAGTGTAATTATTTTGCTGCTCTTATTGCATCATCAGAAAACCGCCCGGCCGCCCTGTTTAGGGTGACCCGCTCCTTGCTCCACCAGGGAGTGCGGGAGGATCCCTTGGAGGGTAGAGCCGAGGACTTTGTACAGTATCTGCATGACATAATCACTCAGATTCGGGAAGGTCTGGACTCCGACTGGGTAGTTTCAGTGGGGATGACTGAGGCAGGTCTTGAGAATGTTATCTGGGATGAGTTTGATCCTGTGACTCCTGACGACGTGGACAGGATTCTGGGTAGACTGAATGCGATCACATGTTTGTTGGACCCGTGTCCCCTCCTGGTTAGTGCTGGCTTCTCGGGAGGTGACACAAGGCTGGCTCCAGGGGATTATAAATGTTTCATTGAGTGAGGGTGACTTTCCCGCCACCTTGAAAGAGGTGGTGGTGAGGCCTCTCCTCAAGAAGCCTTCCCTGGACCCGGTAGTGTTGTCTAATTATCGTCCGGTCTCCAACCTTCGCTTTGTGTTGAAGGTTGTTGAGAGTGTGGTTGCGCGACAGCTCCCCCAGCACCTGGATGAAACGGTGTATCTGGATCCGTTCCAGACGGGCTTCAGGCCTGGGTACAGCACAGAAACAGCATTGGTCGCGTTGGTTGATGATCTCTGGAGGGCTCGGGACAGAGGTTGCTCCTCTGTCCTGGTTCTATTAGATCTCTCAGCGGCTTTTGATACCATCGACCATGGTATCATGCTGCACCGGTTGGAAGAGTTAGGGGTGGAGGGCACTGTGTTGCAGTGGTTCTCCTCCTTTCTCTCCGAGCGGTTGCAGTCTGTGTTGGCAGGGGGGCAGAGGTCGACCCCGAGGCGCCTCATATTTGGGGTGCCACAAGGGTCGGTCCTCTCGCCCCTTCTGTTCAACATTTATGTAAAGCCGCTGGGCGAGATCATCCGTGGTTTCAGGGTGAAGTACCATCAGTATGCTGACGATACTCAGCTGTACATCTCCACCCTGGACCACCCCAACGATGCCCTTGAAGTGATGTCCCGGTGCCTGGAGGCCGTGCGGATCTGGATGGGGAGAAACAGGCTCAGGCTCAACCCAACCAAGACCAAGTGGCTGTGGTTTCTGACGTCCCGATATAGTCAGTTGGTGCCATCACTGACTATTGGGGGTGAAGCGCTGGCCCCCACGGAGAGGGCTCGCAACTTGGGCATCCTCCTGGATTCATGGCTGTCTTTAGAAGAGCATTTGACAGCCGTGACTGGGAGGATTTTTCATCAGGTTCGCCTGATTCGCCATTTGCGTCCCTTTCTGGATCAGGACTCCTTACGCACGGTCACTCATGCCCTCGTCACTTCCCGCCTGGACTACTGCAATGCTCTCTACATGGGGCTCCCCTTGAGGAGTAGTCGGAGGCTCCAACTGGCGCAGAGTGCAGCGTGTGGGTGGTTATGGGAGCGACATGGCGTTCCCATATAACACCTCTCCTGTGCGAGCTGCACTGGCTCCCGGTGGTCTTCCGTGTGCGCTTCAAGGTCTTGGTTACCACCTTTAGAGCGCTCCATGGCTTAGGGCCTGCTTATCTACGGGACTGCCTGCTGCCACCAGTAGCCTCCCACCGGTCGGTACGCTCTCATAGAGAAGGGCTCCTCCAGGTGCCGTCGGCCAAACAATGTCGACTGACGGCCCCCAGGGGGAGAGCCTTCTTTGTGGGGGCACCTACTATCTGGAATGAGCTCCCCACGGAGATACGGAGGATCCCGGATCTACGCACCTTCCGCCGCGCTCTCAAGACCTTTTTATTCTATCAGGCTGGCCTGACCTAATTTTTCCCTTTTTCCCTTTTTAATACGCAAATTTTAATTCGTTCTTAATTTATTGGGGTGTTATAAATTTGTCTTCAGCCAAATTGTTTAATTCGGTTTTATTCTGTTCTTAAATTTTGTATTTATGTGTTTTTATCTTGTGGCTGTTCACCGCCCTGAGTCCTTCGGGAGTAGGGCGGTATATAAATCATAAAAAAACTAAAACTAAAAACTAATTTCTTAATGAAATAAAGGTAGCACTATCAAACTGCAAAGCAGCAAGACTTCCACTTATTAGGAAGTGTTTTAATATAATGTACATAGATTATTTTATATCTTAAAATATGCTGGCTGCCTTGAAAATCTTGGATGATATATTAGGGCTATGCAACACTTCAGATTCTAAAGAAAAAAGAGGCTTCCAAGAGTACACAGGGACACCTGGAAAATCCTTTAAGCAACTTTTTCCAAGAATTGCCCTGCAGTTATAGCAATAGCACTTAAGACATATATATCGCTTCATAGTCCTTTACAGCCCTTTCCAAGTGGTTTACAGAGTCAGCACTTTGCCCCCAACAATAAAAGCCTGTAGTACAGTGGACTAAAGCACTGTTATTAACAGATTAACATCTGCTGCTTGCAATTACTGCAAGTTCAAATCTCACCAGGCTCAAGGTTGACTCAGCTTTCCATCCTTTCAAAGGTAGGTGAAATGAGGACCCAGATTGTGGGGGCAATAAGCTGACTTTGTATAAATATACAAAAGTATGAAGGCTATTGCTTAACGCATTGTAAACCACCCTGAGTCTCCGGAGAAGGGCGGCATATAAATTAAAGCAAAAACAAACAAACAAACAAACAAACAAAAAACAATCTGGGTCCTCATTTTACCGACCTCGGAAGGATGGAAGGCTGAGTTAAGCTTGAGCTAGTGGGAATCGAACTCCTGGAGTGAGCAGTGAGTTAACCTGCAATACTGCACTCTAACCACTGTGCCACCACAGCTCAGCAGAGGTTATATGATGTAATTAGGGAAAGGTGCAAATGCAACGCACCCCACTCTTGATCCTGTGAAGCATTTTCTTTCTATCTTACTTACCTAATAGGTTTTAGGGCTGCCTAACTCAAACAATGTGACTCTGGATGGCATACAATGAATTGAATTGAAATGCTGCATAGCCTGCATAAATGCATACAATAGATAAGACAAAACGCAAAGAACTATTGTACTTACTAAGAAGTGGTGAGGTGAAAAATGATTCCAAGTCACTCTTTCAACTTGTCCACTAAATCTCCAGGTTCTATGGTTGTCCTGTGGACTTCTGCAGTCATATAAAATGGCTGATCTGAAAAGTATCAATAAACGTTTATTCAAATTTGGCACCCATTTTTTAAAACATAATAAACTAAAATTAATTTACCTGTGAGACACAGAGAGGTCATTTTTTTTACTAATAAAATACTCCTACTCCAGCTGAGTCATTAGTAAAAGTCACAGCAATCTCACTGGTTATAAAAGTAATAAACAGCGAATGCAAGTCTATTAAGTGGAATTACTGGCTTCAAATGGTCTTGTTTCTAGTTAAATATGCATAGAAAGCTGATGCTAAAATCAGGTTGATCCTTCCAATTGAGAATATACAGAGAAGAACTTCCATAAATCATACCAAAACTATAGTATATGCTTTAAAGAAGACACCCTCAACCAAGTATGTATGTATGTATGTATGAGTCCGAAAGGAGAAGGGCGGTATACAAATCTAATAAAAGGTAAAGAAAGAAAAGATAAAAGGTATGTATGTATGTATGTATGTATGTATGTATGTATGTATGTATGTATTGGTTCGATTTATATGCCGCCCTTCTCCGGCGACTCAGGGCAGCTTACAATGCATTAAGCAATAGCCTTCATACTTTTTTGTATATACCTGCTTAGTAGGGCTTTTGGGCCCCCCTAAGCGGTGTTCTTTTTTATACAAAGTCAGTTTATTGCCCCCACAATCCGGGTCCTCATTTTACCTACCTCGAAAGGATGGAAGGCTGAGTCAACCTTGAGCCTGGTGAGATTTGAACTCAGTAATTGCAGGAAGCTGGCAGGTAAGTGCTACTTTAACAACACTTTAGTCCACTGCACCACCAAGGCTCCTTATTATCTGTGTCAAATACCTCATGAAGGAAATACAGGCAGTCCTTGACTTACAACTATAATGGGACCTACTTATTATGGCCATAAGTCCTAATGGGTCACCCATGTAACCAACCTATTTTATGATAATTTTTATGGTGGTTAAACAAAAATGGAGATGGTAAACCAAACCAATAGTTTGATCTGGGACTTTTTTCTAAAAATGAAGCAAACACTAGGTTTTGGCAAAAATGTAAATTGTGGTCGTGACTACAGACACTGCAGATGGCCATAATGCAGATTGAGTGCTTGAAATGCTGTCACATGACCTGGGGGGGGGGAGGCTAGCCATCAAAGGTCATTAAGTATCTTTGGGGGAGGGGTCTTATGATAAAAGATTCTAAGGACTACCTGTATTACATTTTATTATTTATCTCTGCCATTATATGGTTTATATATTACCTGTACTTTTATAACTATGGAGATTCTCAGTCATCCAGGTCATAGTTGTCCCAAAGGTGCTTTTTTCAAGAGGCAACTGGACTTTCTGGTTTTTCTTTGAAGACACAGATAAACCTCCAGGTGACCTTAACGACCCGCTAAAAGAATGCAAATGACCAGCTGTCTGCAAGGAGTATAAACCCTTCCATTCCCTACCATCCACTCAGAGTTGAAGAAGTTTCTTGGATGAGAAGCAAAAATGTCTTCAAAGAAAAGCAAGAAAGTCCAGTTGCCTCTTGAAAAAGCACCTTTGGGACTGTACTTATATAGTGTGATAGCAGCAATAGAACAAGCTTGTTCTTACTTGTCATAAGAGCCAGAAATGAGAGTCTGTGTTTCAAATGGATGAAACTGCAGTGTTTGCACCTAAAAATAACAAATTAGATTTGAAATACATTTGCATCAAAATAGTTGTTTTACAGTGTACATGATTTTAAATAATTCCTACTATATTTTTTTCCACAAACAGAAAGGAGTGTTCAATGATCTATTTAACTGCTAATTTAAGGCAGAGTAGCATACAACCATCAGCTTGTTAAATTTATGTTAGCTAAAACTTCATTATGTAGAACAAAAAGTCTGGAATTGTTAATTGATTTGAACATTTATAATTAAATGTTATTTCTGTAGAGCTCATTTCACTAGAATGCAAACAACTAAAGTAATAGCCATGGAAAACAAAGATCAAATCTTATTTGAATAATTATGTTAACTAGGAGTTGACATTAATTTCTCCCACTGGGCTGTGATTGCATAACTTCTCATAAAATTAGCCAGAGTTAAATCTAAAATTTAAGAGAGTTTTTCTCTATAGATTTACTTGGCTCAACAAACTAGGACTATAATACCGCTAAAACCTGTACTTAATAGAGCCAATGAAGTTGTAGAAACATTGGGGGGGGGGTCACAAATGCAGTTTTTCATCCCTAAATCTGCCTATCAGAACTTTTTTAATAGAGTAGATAAAAAAGCCCATCCTTCTTAGTACTTGATCATTTGGTCTCTTAGGATTCAAAAACAATTTAAATTGAGCTTTTGAATCTAGATTTGCTTTGATTTTTTTCATATACCGGTATACATTTTTTAGTTTTTAAATCCAAAGTCCAACTCTATTTTAGTTATTTAAGTATTTATAAGTATCACATTTAACAAGGCTCTGGGGTAGCTGCGTATTACAATGCTTAATCAATACAACGTCCGTATTTCTACAAACCCCTACAAGTCTTCAGAGCTGTGGTTATCCTTTTGCTCCTATATGGTCTACTGATGACACACCAAACAACATTAGAAATTTCACATACATGCTCCCTGTTCCATTCTTGGCATTCATCAGCAAGACCATGTCTCCAGCCTCGAAGTTCACAAAATCCACCAGCATTAAGTCTCTGATTATCAGAGCCCAGTTGTGGTGATGGAATACATCATCAGAATGGGCAAGCAACAATGTGCCTCACCAGTTGCTCTCTGGTGTACTAGAGACTGAGAAGAGACCCCGAGGTTGTTTATGCAAGCACTACAAAATCACTGCGAAGGAAACCCTATACCACTGTGACATCCAACCAAGAGAACTGGAAACTTGGTAGATAGAACCCTCTGGTGAGCCTGCGTTACGAAGTCTCCACCAGCTTCGAAGACAGGCACCGCCAAAAACTGATAGAAAACTGTGAAGGGCATTACATTGTTATTACAACGATGGACTCCAGTTCCCCCATAGTGCTAGACTCTTGTGCTTCCAGATTGAAATTGCAGAGTTATCTCCATGTTCACAGCATGGCAACAATTTGTTGGTTCATAAATCCTCATTTAGTAAGGCTCTCAGATCCCCATTCTCTCTTTTTCCTAGCTTATTAACGAATAATGACCATCTGAGGGAATATAAAGGTTTCTTCAAAAAACACATACAGATTAAAATAATTTAAAATAGTTTTGCTTATATGGTTTATACATGGAATAGGAAGATGATGTTCCTGATATTAACACTGAAGTACTGAAGCTCTTCCAGGAAGGGGTAAGGAAATTGAGAAGCTAATTTTCTAGTGACAAGTAGAATAGATACAAACTCTCTGACTGAAATTGTTTATATTTTACAAAAAAAAAAAAAAAAAAAACAGTATTAGAGAAAAAAAAAACAAAATTGCATTTGTTGCAATACATCTGTATGATATCCTATTGTGCCAGATTTCTTTGTTATTTTGCTGCTACAGATGAATTTGGCTACGCTTTTAGAATCATCAACATACCTTGTCTGTGTGAAGAGAAAGCGTTGCTGCTGTTGTGCCCCTGGACATGTCCCAAAGAATTACAGAATGGTCAGCTGAGGCGCTTGCCAAGACAGATCTAAAAGAAACAAGCATATTGATTTGCAAATAGTGTCAATGGCAGGTCTTAGATCGTGTTTTACCCTACACACACACACACAGAGGGAGGGAAGGAGAAAGAGAGATTATTGCTTTTAAATAAAATCTAGTGGCTTTCTAGTTGCTCAGAAATTTTTGTTTTAATTGAGTGACAGATAGATTGCCCAATGAATTAAATGAATAAATATAAGGTAAATAACCAAACAGTTTCTGAAAAAACTGTTATTTGCTCTCTTTTGAATTTTCTGACATTTTGCATGTTCTTGCTACGGATTGTTATTGAACCTTCAAATTGTCCCATTGAATGAAAAGCTATCCCTAGGATTGGCGCCTGTTTCATTCATGTCACAGATAAAATCACCCTATGGGTTGTGCCAGTGTAATCCCACTGCCTCTTTAGATTTCGTAATTGGTTGCATCATCTTTAGCTGCAAGAACTGTAGCCAAACACTTCCTGATCATCAGTACCTCAGATTGCGGTATAGGAATTTCAACCCATGCCACATTTCTCTGGGATTTAGGTTTGGACTTAATTTGCAACATTTATTCTTCTGAATAATATATTATTCATGATCTAGTCTCTTGATTGTATATTTAGATTCTCTTTCAACATAACCTGCTTGATTTCAACTGATACAATGATGACATGATATTGTCCTGCAGAAGTCTCTCATCCAGAGTGAACTCTCACTTGCTTCAATAATGTAACAACTTGCCTGTAGCTTGAAAAGTTTCATTTTTGATTCATCTGCCTATAGAATATTGCTTGAGAAGCCTATAAAATCAGGTGGGGTTTTTGTAAACTTGAGACAAACATCAAACTTCTTGTGAGCCACTGTTTCCACAGCTGTTTTTGTGAGCCAATGCTTTCACTTTGCTACACTTGGCTTCTATGAATCTGGATTTTCCCAAAGTGCTTTCCTGAAATCATTTCCTTCAACCAAGGTAAGAGAAGCCTATAGATCAGGGGTCCCCAACCTCTGGTTAATTTTCCTGATAACCTCTTAGGAAAATTAACTGTTGCCCAAAAACTTTACTTCAAAGTATGTCCCTGACTGGCCCTTGAGGTTTACAGCCTTTTTTTGGCCTGATAGATCTGTTATTTTTCTGTAGAGGTCTTCAAAAATTTCCTTTGAGTTGAGGCACAACATGCTTCAAGATTCTGTGTGACAAAACATCACTGTGACAAGGAAAGTCAAAGTTTGTGGGACTCATAGAGACCTGGGCTATCCCAAATCAGCCCCGTTTAAATGCTTACGTAACTGCCTGAAGATCACGCTTCACATTTGCACATCTCACGCTAGTTTATTCATGAAATAAATAAACAAGCACCACACTTATTTCAAAACTGTATATTCGGCTACTATAAAATATATGTGTTTGTGTTTGCACATGAAGCCTTGGTTACATTCAGCAGCAAAGATACGTAAGGCTTTATAAAATCCAAAAAGTAACAAGTATTTAGAACTGTATTTTTAAAATACGCAATGACTGCCTTTAAGCCAAGATTGAGAAATATGTATTCTGCTATCTAAGATCAATTTTGTGGCTTCATACAGTGATTAAATTAAGCCACACAAATTAATAAACCTGCATAAGTTAAAAGCATATTTCAAAAATTACATCTTTACAAAGATGAATAAAGACCAAAGACCAAATCTATGGCAATTGTCCTACAGATATCTATAATTATGACTTACTTCGATGTAGTGGAACTCAACTGTGCATTACTTTCATTGTGAGCTATAGAAATATTTTTTTAAAACATAATTCACACTAATTTATCTGTAAATATATATTACCTGAGATGTTTATTCCATGAAAGATCAAGCACTGCATCAGTATGCCCCTGATGGTCTTCTTTGGATAAGCTCTTTATGTAAAAAGATGAAGAACTTTTTAGAGTTTCTAAATATCATAATAAAAGCAGGTTAATTCTATAACCCTTGCACAGGTTTCCAAACATGAAAGGCAATTCTTGCCCTTGCTCCTTTACTCTACTGTCTTAAATAGTCTCAAACGTACAGGATCATCCTAGTCCAATATTTTCCACAACACCTGGCAGCAACTGTTCTGAGAATCTTCACCCACTGATTTCTTTAAGCAATTAAAATATTTGTAAATATTAAACAGAAAATGAATTTGAAAGTGCGCTATGTAAAAAATAATAGCCAATTTTTCTATCTCCAGAACCACATTGCAACTATCTAGATCAGTCTTGGACCATGCACAGACACATGGACGGAGAAGCCTTTCTGTGTACACTTAAAGTTTTCTGGAGATTTCATCAGACAATGACCGTACTAAGAAAAAACAACAGGCTGGGATGAATCTTCTCACGAACTGTTACCTCCAGCAAGTCTGACAACTTGGTGACCAGCAGCAGGCAACATATAATGTTTCCAAGAGTAACAAGATTAGCTTGTGTATATATGACAGAGACTGAAAAGGCAAGCAACTTTCTGCTATTCTTACTGAGAAAGTTTAAACTTTATTAATATGAAATTTGCTCATACTTACCTTCTTTTGTTTCTTTTTCTTTACTTTCGCCTTATGTCCTAGTGAAAAAACGGGCTCTAAAGAGTCTACTATGTCAAGATCCCATATTTCAATAACAGGATTCATTGTGCCAACAGCAATATAATTTCCTAAAGAAATATCCAAGTTAATCATGTGTAATCTCATAAATCCTATATACATATATATATTAAAAACTGCTTGCCATTACTTAACATGTAGAAGTGTGTAGTAGTTCCAAAGTAGGCAAGGGGGCCTTGGATCAGGGATGGGCACCCTTACTATACCTACTATTCTTAGAAGCAGATGTTACTGTTTCATTACTGTCATAACCATGAATGGTCATTAAATGAGGCAGTTACTAAACAAGGACTACATGTATTGAGTTGAGGCAGCTCAAACATGTATTTTCTCAGGCCCAGGAACAAGTTGCTTATGGCAGATCCAAAGCACTGCATACTCTTCTAATGTGAATTTCTACTAGTAGTAAATTTACATTATCATCTCATGATCCTATAGAGAATACATTTTATTTTGTTACTTTAATCTTTTTTGAGTTAGTAGAAAAGATCTCTCTATTTATTGCAAGGAATAAAGGTTGAGCACATAGAAACACATGAATTTGGAAGGGGAGCCCATTCAGCTCCATTCAATACTGGATGAATACCTATTTGATTAAGCTTCACTTTGGTCATCCTCATCAATTTAATTATCAAAAATCTATCACAATTTTTGAACTTTATCAGTTTTCATTGGATTTAGATGGAAAGGAGATGTTGTGTGCTTAGACACTGAAGCTACACATAATTTCTCTTACTAGTCTTACAATGTTACATAATATGGAACACAGCCTGATAGCCTGAGACTTGACTTCCTCAGTAAAGACAAAAGACATCAGAAAACAATGCCCTGAAGCCAGTTGTTCAAATAGGTTATCAGAATTGGAAAAACAATGATCATTATCATTAATGCTGGATAATAAGATTTCCTAGTTTACTATAACATTTAATCTCTTTCCCACAATCCTACAGGGCAATGCCTAGAAAAGTCTACTTCTAAGCTGCACACTTTTAGAAGAGAAACAATCCAGAATGAAAACAGGAAAGGAAAGAGAATGGCTGCTGAGGTAAAAATATAAATGCTCAGAGAAAAAAAGGAAAAGGAAAATGTGGTAGAAAACAAGAAAAAAACATAAAAACCAAAAAAAAATTGTCCTCAATATTTGTTCCCATCTGTCTCTCTCTGCACTTTCATACAGATGTCCCCTGATAATGTTGGTATCATTAGAAATAAAATAGTACACTAACTTACCAGCAGAATCATTGGGACTAGGATCAAAGTTCATCCATTCCACACTTAAGGGGTATGCAGATAAAATAAGATCATGATGGACATAAAAGGAATCTTCTTCATGATTATAAACTGAAAGAATTAAGTAACTTCCTTTAAGTAAATAAAAAAAATCATACTCCCACTACAAAAACATACAGAACACGTCTATGCTTGTTGTTGAGAGAAGAATAAAATTAACATTACCACTATACTATATCACAAATCAAAAAATGAAATATGAGAAGATATTTTGGAGTTCCTTTATAGAGGCAATATTTTTAATCTGGTTATTGGGGGCGAATCATTGGCCCCCACAGAGAGGGCCCGCAACTTGGGTGTCCTCCTGGATGCGCGGCTGTCCTTAGAAGGGCATATGACAGCCGTGGCCAGGAGGGCTTTTTGTCAGGTTCGCCTGATACGCCAGTTGCGTCCCTTTCTGGACCGGGACTCCCTACGCACGGTCACTCAAGCACTCGTCACTTCTCGTCTGGACTATTGTAACGCTCTCTACATGGGGCTCCCCTTGGGGTGCACCCGGAGGCTCCAACTGGTGCAGAATGCGGCTGCGCGGGGGATTATGGGAGCGACGGGGCGCTCCCATGTGACTCCTCTCCTGCGCGAGCTGCATTGGCTTCCGGTGGACTTCCGGGTGCGCTTCAAGGTGTTGGTGATTACCTTTAAAGCGCTCCATGGCTTAGGGCCAGGGTACTTACGGGACCGCCTTCTGCCACCAATAGCCTCCCACCGGCCGGTTCGCTCCCACAGAGAGGGCCTCCTCAGGGTGCCGTCGGCCAGACAATGCCGGCTGACGACCCCCAGGAGGAGAGCCTTCTCTGTGGTGGCACCTACCCTATGGAACAATCTACCCCCAGAGATACGAGTGATCTCCGACCTCCGGATTTTTCGTCGGGCCCTAAAAACTCATTTTTTTCAACTAGCCGGTCTGTCCTGATTTTAGGGTTAGTTTTAAAATTTTTAAAATTTTAATATTTATTTTAATTGACAAGTTTTAAATTACGAGCCAAATTTATAAATTATCTTAATTCTATTTTAATTGTGATGTTTGTATAGATGTTTTTTATCTGGCTGTTCACCGCCCTGAGTCCGAAAGGAGAAGGGCGGTATAGAAATGCGAATAAATAAATAAATAAATAAATAAATCACAAAAGATTATCAAGCATATATTGTAATCTTCCCTCTCTCCTACAGTTTACTGAGTTCTAGATAAGCAGAATTCAAAAGAAGGAATGCAAGATGAGTAAGTCCCCCACAGGTTGCCAATATCAATACTAATCATATTTCATTTACTTATTTACACCTCTGCATTTATTAATCTTATGCTATACAAGAAATAGTAGAGCTCAATGACAGTAATAAAACATGTGAAGACTCCAAGGAACTGATAGTAAAAGCAAACACAATTCAACCAAATGGATAAGTAGCCTGATCTAATATAAGCAATATTTTCAAAGTTATCCCAAAGGTGCTTTTTTCGGGAGGCAACTGGACATTGTTTTTTCTTGTTGAAAACATTTCACTTCTCATCCAAGAAGCTTCTTCAGCTGACAGGATAGTGAGGAATGGAAGGATTTATATTCCTTGCAGACAGCTGGTCATTTGCATCCTTTTAGAGGGTCGCTGAAGCACTTGGAGGTTTATTTGTGTCCTCAGAGTCACCTGAGTAGCTCTCCTGGTTCATGTAGTCTGCAATTTTTCCTTTGGAAATCCATTCCTGAAGAAAGCACCTTTGGGACAACCATGACCTAGATGACTGAGAATCTCTACAGATTTCAATGTTATGTTTCAATATTATGGAGGATATATAAATTATTCCAGAATATTGACAAGAAACTGCAAGGAAGTACAAGGCTATAAAATTGAGTTTTATTTTCCCACGAAATGCATTAAGAGAATATGGGGAAGTGATTTACAAGAAACAATATGATTCTATGAAATAAATTATAAACAAATGACAAAAAGTGTGTAGTTTTACACAATACTAACTGATCAGTCTGTAATAATAAAAAATATAACAAAATATTCATGTTCTTATTTTTAGGGAAAGGTATGAATCACATGATCAGGAAAAAAAGAATCTGATAGTAACACATAATATATAAGCTCAAAATGTATCACCTCAAAACAAATACAAAACACTTGAAATTGTGCTTTTACAGCAATTCATACCTGTAAAAAAGCCCTTTTTGGAAAGAGGGAGAATTCAAGCATAGAGTTGACTATTATGAATAAAGGTAGTACAGGAATAAACCTGTATGAATAAACCATCCATATCTTCCACAATTCTTTTTTAAAAGCCACAAAGATTTTAATACCTACCATGAACTTCTAGGCTGCAGTGGTCCTTATCAACTCTGCCACATACAACAAGACTGTCATTTGACTTAATCACAAAGTCTTCTTTCTCATATTGATCCTGAAAGAATACAAGCTTGCATATGATTTTTTGTTCAATTTTCAAATCCTTATTTTATCACTGCACTTAACAGATATCATGAAACAATTTTAGGTGCAGACAAATATTTGGGAATGCTTAGTCTTTTAAAAACTAACTGAAGCCAGTTGTACTTTAAAAGACAATTTGTCTTGTCAACTAATAAGTGAGATTTTAAAAAACCTTTTCTTAATGTTTAAGAAAAACCATTTGTGCACTTCTTCCAATCCCACACTAAGCTCTTACAAATTTGAAAATAAAAAGATATTCAGAAACAGTACATGAGAGTAACTGAATGTGTGAGGATACAGTTAAAATAATTATAATGAAAAGACAACTGGAAAAAGTACAAAATTATGACTTGATGCATTGTGCTTAAAATTAATATAGCTGAAATTAACATATATTAGTTTATATCAAGTATGTTGCTGAAACAGAAGCCCAGAAATACAATATAAAAAGACAGATGTTAATCAAATCAATTTTTTTCAAATTGATTAATCTGAAACATTTCTTCAAATAACACTTATCATATGCCTACCACCCCAAACCAATACAGAATGTTAGCTTTAGCCAGTATCAAAATTATGTATATAAACAATCTTCAGTGTTAAGAAACAAAGGAACCATGCTTTAATACTCACAGTATCTTTAATAGTGATATATGGATCATTTTCATTAGTTCCATATACTGCAAGCCCTGCAAAGATTTCTCCAATGCTCTCAGTATCTATCATATGACAAACAGATTGCTCTTGATCAGATTCGTAATTGTGAAACAAGTAGCATCTTTTGTAAAGAAACACAATTGCACATCCTTGACTAGAGAAGCTGTTTGCATACAGTAGGAGAGATAAATACCTGCAGTTTCTTCATCATAGTTATCCAAGTCATATTCTGCCAATTCATCATCATCTAGCTTATCAGTATCCTCATTTTTGGGAGCAGAGCTGGCTACCTCACCATCAACAACATCCATGGCACCTGAGGTTTCTTCTTGTCCATCTCCATCTCCATCCTCACCCTCATCCTCTGCCCTTCATGTAAAAAAAGAAGTTAACAATAATGCCACTATCTAATCTTTCGTCGCTTGTACAATTCCAAATTGTTTCTGTGCCAATAACTTTGCAGGTTCTACCTAACTCACTCTATAGTACCCCAGATAAATATGAAGATGAGTAAATCTGACATTGTTATGTACTTGGGAGATAAATTTAGAGCAATGATACATTTGCAATCCTATAAAGACTTAACAACCAACATCCTATCTCCTTTAACTGGAAAATACTTATTTGTGGAAAAAACAAATCACATTCTGTAGCAGTCTCTTCCTCACAAAAAAGCATAGTTTCAATGTATTGAATATATGTTAATGCATGTTAGTACAATTATAACACTTTATTAGACATCAGCACTTTTTAATATGTAATGACTTTATTATTTTCTATTCCAAAATTCTACTATAGAGTCTTCTAGTTTTAATTCTATTTTTTTTCCAAAACCTGAATTGATCTGTTTACTTTTGACAATTTATGTCAATAGAGTGTATTTAATCACAAATATTTTTCCAGTACTTCTATGCCAAAAAAAATTTATATCGTTTTCATATATCACTAACACAATTCCCACCTACTAGACTTATGCTGTAGATCACTCAATCCAGTTTATATATTTCTATTGGACAAATGTAATTAGACATAAACTAGATTTTCACTTGACTAATTATTTTTAAATTGAATACAGGTGTTTTGCTATAAATTGACTTTTCACTCTTGTTCAAATGCAATCCAAACATACTCCAATCTTTCTTTAGCTTCAGTAATTAAACGCTTCAGTTCTTCCTTGTCAAGTTGTACCTGCAAGATAAACATGGAAAATAAAACCTCCTGTAGTTAAATCATGCCTGACTACTTGAAAAACAAAGTCATTTTTAAACAAGTTTCATCCAACATATTTTAATTAGGATTATTACATCTAAGTTGTAAAACGAAATAAGAGTAGAGCTAGGATTTTTTTAAAATATTGCTTTACTATTGTCTCCTGGTTGCCCATATTCTTGGTCCTCAGGTATGGCAGCTCTATTCCAATCAACAGTCCATTTTTGACAACTTGATTTTTAAAAAATTCAGTCTGAGAAAATAAATTGTAAAACTCTCTAGAAAGTCAACTATTAAATACAAAAATTGTGCCCAGGAAACATAAATGAAGACACTTAGCTGCAAGAGGGACTATAGAAACAAACTGAAATTGAATAGTTAACATCATGTGATGTTTCCTGGTACACTATAAATCAAGGGAAGGCCTTTCAGATATGACGAACTAAACAATTCTATATGAAGGGCAAGTAAAATGCAGAGAATTATATTTAAGTATTATATTGAAACATGGAGAATTACGGATACTATATAATACAAAACAAGAACAATGGAAAAAATAGAGTGCTCCATGAAAACTCAAATCCAACATTATTACTGTTCTATATTGTTACATTGCAGAATTCAAAATTGTTTTGGAAGGTCACTCAGTTCGCTACGCATAATTGTAAGATATTACGAGCTTGATAAACGGGGACAAAATATTATTCCTGGTGCAAAATGCAGAAGATGTAATGTGTACTCTACCTTGCAAAGTTCAGTAGTACCAGAAACTGACACCGTGGGAGTTTTTTCCCCCTGATTTTCAAAGGAAAATATGCAACCCGTTTTTTTAATTTAAAAGCCTTAACATTTAAATTAGCCTTAATTTTTTTTTTAAAAAAAAATATGCGAAATATGCCCTTTTGAACTTGGTTGGCCTCATTTCGGAGATGAGACAAAGTGGAAATTTATATACTCGCCTCCCCTTTTTTTTTCGCTTTCCACGTTGCCTTCCTTTGCTTCGCTTTTGCATAAAAGACTAATTTAGAGCAGGGGTCTCCAACCTTGGCAGCTTTAAGACTTGTGGACTTCAACTCCCAGAATTCCCCAGCCAGCTTTGCTGGCTGGGGAATTCTGGGAGTTGAAGTCCACAAGTCTTAAAGCTGCCAAGGTTGGAGACCCCTGATTTAGAGAAAAGCATCCACTACTTTGCTGCCCGAAATGTCTGTAGGAGCTCAGAAGTGATTTTTTTTTGGGGGGGGGAGGCTCTCTGGAAAGAAGAGGGACGCGACTCTCACCTTGTCGGGCGTCTCCTTGGCAACACCTTGGGGCACCCAGGCAACACAAGTTACGGGACGACTCATGGCTCCAACCGGGATACGAAAGCAGGAACGGAGCAGCTGGACAAGGCTTCCCCGTACGCAGACACGTGCGTTGCCGACTTCCTGTTCCGCCCACAGAGTCTCCTTGCTGACGTCTCCATGAAGCCCAAACACCCGCCCTGTTGCTGGTCAAGAGCGTTACAAAATGCTATAGGCCCTGGCGGGGAGGGGGGTGAGGTCATCAAGGAGCGACACGTGAGTCTCCGCCCCTTTCGCTATCAAGAAAAAGATCGCGGCAACCCCCCTCCCACTCCGCAACGTCACTGGTAGACATTTGAGCGGCGGGAGGGGAAAGCCCTTTAAGTCCAACCTGGACGGGCGAATGTCGACTCTAGGGCGGAAGTCTTCAAACTTGGTCGCTTTAAGACTTGTGTACTTCAACTCCCATAATTCTCCAGCCAGCATAGCATAGCATAGCTGGCTGGAGAATTCTGGGAGTTGAAGTCCACAAGTCTTAAAGCGGCCAAGTTTGAAGACCTCTGGTTTAGGGAGTGACTGGCCTGCTCCTTTGTGTATTGTGCACGTTTCGACTTCTTTACCAGATTGAATGTTACTCCCCTTCTTACACTCCCACCCCCACCCCACAAAGGGAAGGAATTAAATAAAACTCGTGGGAAAACTGATGCCTAAATTACCACTAAACTTGGGACTGATTTCCATTTTGCTTTCTGACCTACATAAAACTAGGAAGATTGTTTTTACACTTACTTACTTTCTTATTTAAAGCATTTATACGGCCACCCAACTCGAATATGACCTGACAGGTGGAAACGTAGAACACGAAAATACTGTATAAGGCCAACTAAAAACAGTTGCAAGAATTGATGGGTGATTAGGGACTCGAGGACATGGCGATCTTTGGGTATTTTAAATTTAATTTGAAGTTGCTGTTGAATCGATTCTTGATTACAGGTAGTCCTCGTCTTACAACAGTTCATTTAGTGACCGTTTGAAGTTACAACGGCACTGAAAAAAGTGACTTAAGACTATTTTTCACTCTTTTGACAGTTGCAGCATCCCCATGGTCATGTGAATTATATTTGGATCAGAGGTGGGTTTCAGGAGGTTCTGACCAGTTCTGGAGAACTGGTAGTAGAAATTTTGAGTAGTTTGGAGAACCGGTAGTAAAAATTCTGACTGGCCCCGCCCCCATCTATTCTCTGCCTCCAAAGTCCCAGCTGATCAGGAGGAAATGGAGATTTTGCAGTAACTTTCCCCTGGATTGGGAAGGGAATGGAGATTTTACAGTATCCTTCCCCTGCCACACCAACCAAACCACGCCCACCAAGCCATGCCACACCCACCAAGCCACACCCACAGAACCGGTAGTAAAAAAATTTGAAACCCACCACTGATTTGGATGTTTTGACAACTGACTCACATGATGATTGCAGTGTCCCAGACTCATGTCATCACCTTTTGCAACCTTCTGACAAGCAAAATCAATGGAGAAACCAGATTCACTTAACAACTGTTACTAATTTAACAACTGCAGTGATTCAGTTAACAAATGTGGCAAGAAAAGTCTTAAAAAGTCTTAAGAAAAGTCTTAAAATAGGGCAAAACTTGGTAGTACAGTGGTTTAAGGCACCCTGTTATTAAGCTGGTTATTAAGACCAGCTGCCTGCAATTACTGCAGTTTCGAATCTCGCCAAGGCTCAAGGTTGACTCAGCCTTCCATCCTTTCTAAGGTAGGTAAATTGAGGACCCAGTTGTGGGGGCAATAAGCTGACTTTGTATAAATATACAAAAGGATGAAGGCTATTGCTGAGCACATTGTAAGCCGCCCTGAGTCTCCGGAGAAGGGCAGCATATAAATCAAATTAAAAAAAAAAACAAAACCCTCACTTAACAAATTTCTCAATGAACAACATAAATTTTGAGCTCAACTGTCGTAGGTTGAGGACTACCTGTATTTATATGTGTACAGCATTGTCGTTTTCTTAGCATGTTTCATAAGAAAGTTTTGTCTCCATCTTTTACCTAAGCTGTTTGTTTCTAATAAAGGCACTGCACGATCTTGAATGCTAAAATCTGATCTGACTTCCCTGGAAAGGAGACTGTAAATGTCATGCAATTACTGTATCTAATTCAGAAACCGAAGAGGTAGAATATAGTTTATATACAGAACATTGTTATGGCAAACACAGCAAAGGATCTAATTTTGCCGAATGTTGTTAGTCATGTAGGTCTGTTTCAAACACATGGTTTGTTAGAAATTGTGGTGAATAAGATTTCAGCTTACCACAGCACATCTCATACTAATATATATTGTGGTGTGAACAGATGTATAAAGTGGTTTCTTGCTTAAACTGGTATTTAGCTTACTGTGCTCTGCAAACTCAGCCAATTATGACACCACAAACCAAGGCTTTAAAAATGGCTATCTGTTTTCCTGCTTCTCTTTCTTACTTTTTCTTTATTCCTTGTGTTTGCCCATCGTTCACGTCTCCTTTTGTGACTTCCCATAAAAGAGTTCTGAATCATTGCAATGTGTTCCAATTCCTTTCACTCATTGGGTTAGCCTGTTTTTTTGTTAAATCATAATTTAACCATGATATCTGGATTGACATGGCACACTAAAGTCACAAGCCAATATAAAATGTGACTACAGATCCAATGAAAATGAAAAGATTTTCTATCTTTTTGTGAAACTGTAAAATCAATAGCTAATATTGAACATAGGGTTTTGCCGTCTGAACACACAAGACAAGTTTATCCATAAAAACATATTTTAATTCCAACAATTAATTAAAGATCATATACCATTGTTGCTCACAACAGTAATATACAATTCGCACAAAACATGGCTGATCTGACAAGAATGTTTTGCAGGCTGACTATATGTGTGTGTGTGTGTGTATAGACAGATATATGGTTAGAGATAGATATCTTCCTTAAGGAATTTAATATACCAGAAGTCATGCAAATAATTTTAGAGCAGTAAACACAATAGGAGCAATCACTTGTTGACACTACCAAAATCATTCAAATACAGAAACATTAGTCAATTGATAAATATGTACATACACTGTATTTTTGTTATTCTTTTTGTGGTCCCTTCTGAAATATATTAAAGCATTGCTCCCGCCTTACCAGGTCCTTATTAAAGACAAATCCAAAAATAGGATTTAAGAGTACTTTCTACCGATACTGACCACCAGTATAAATTCTTGAGATATCTACCTTAGATCCCTATATTTGAGGCACTTGACCATTGGTTGAGAGTTGGGACAGGAAAAGCCAACACAAGTATTATCTCCAAACCAATATTAATTCTGATCCAGCATTCTGGATCATTTGAAGTCAGAGGTTGTCTTCACCACATAAAACCTTCCCTTTGCATTCATATTTTAAATAACCATATCAATTATGAGTTTTAATCTGGGTTACAGGAAATGCTAACATTGCAAGAGAACATAAGATACATTCTGGGGGTGTGGGGGCACCCTCAGTTCTTGTGCAGTTTTTCACCTCTATAAGCACCAGGCTGCGCTGTAGCTTTTGAGTGCTCCTATAATTAATTCTTTGCAGTGGATAAGCCTTCAGAGTAAACCATCAGATCCTGTGCAGTAAAGAAACTGATTAGAAAAGGCTCTCATCACTACAAAAGTTGCAAGCCATTCAATTTAGAAGCATTACCTCAAGGATCTGGAACTCCTTCAGTAGTGCACAGCACCACGAACAATCAATTCAAGCAGGACAGAGGATGGATATTAATATAAGCAAGGTTTTTTTTAAAAAAAAATCAAGATTCAATGTATTTTACTTCTTTTATTACCCTGGTGTGTTCCAAACAATTTTTTTGTTCTTGCTATCTTTTATTGCAAAATCAGTATATATAAGATCTATACAGCAATTAAGCCATCATGCTGAAACTTGAAGCCGACAAAAAAATAACACTTTTGAGTACAGCTATAAAAGCTTAACTCCTTTGTGCCACAAGACCATTAACATAAAACAAACAAACAACTACTGACCTAGATATCAGCGCAATCCTTGGCAATAAACCCCATAGTTACAACTAATACTATTTTTTTTACATGGGAGATTGCATTGACAGAACAACAGGTGTCACTAAAACCACTCATTTGATTTGCTGATGTAGGTTAACTAAAATGAAAGGAAACAAAAGTATTTGTTGTGGAAGGAAATGGATTTTCATGCTGCTTTGCTACAAATAAGGTTTGAAAGGAACGGGTTTATATAATCCTTACATACCAATTTAAATTTCAGTCAAGAGGTGGATCACATTCTATTATATGCCTTGTCAGTGATACAATTTAGAATTGATTTTATTTTTCATTTTCACTCACAAATTGCATGAACTTGACATTGTTAGTTGGTCTCAATTCATTAAAAATAATTCAGTCAAAATACCAACATACTCTGAATCAAGCACTATATTTCTTTTAAAATCCGTTGTTTAAAAATTCATTCCCCTCCTTCAACATCTCTCTAATCTTCCGCAACTGCCATTGCCCCCCTGTTTCTCATAACTTTTAATAAGTGGGATGTTGATTTCTTGAAGTCAGTATTTCTCAACCTCAACAACTTTAAGATTTGTGGACTTCAATTTTCCAATTCTGATTGGGGAATTCTGGGCATTAAATTCTGGACATCTTAAACTTGGTAAGGTTTAGAAACATTGCTCTAAGCCAGGGGTGGGCAACTATGGCCCTTTTATGACTTGTGGACTTCAACTCCCAGAATTCCTGAGCCAGCCATGTTAGCTCAGGAATTCTGGGAATTGAAGTCCACAAGTCATAAAAGGACCATAGTTGCCCACCTCTGCTCTAAGCCATAGGTGTCAAACTCAAGGCCTGCAGGCCGGATCCAGCCCAAGGGGTGTTTAGATCTGGCCCATGGGCCACCCTGGAAAAACAAAGGACTGGCCCACGGTGCCTCTGCCAGAGAAAACAGAGATCGGGAGGGTTGCGTGCAGCCCTTGCAAACTCTGTTTTCACTGGCAGACGGTTGCAGGAGCCCATTACAGCCAGAACAGAGCTCGGAAAGACCGCACGCAGCCCCTGCGAACTCCGTTTTTGCAGGCAGAGGGTTGCAGGAGGCCATTGCAGCCAGAAATGGAGCTCAAGAGGCTGTTTTCGCTGACAGAGCACTCAGACCACCACACGAGTGATGTTGAGCTGACCACGCCCACCCTGGCCCCGCAAGGTCAAACACAACCCTGATGCGGCCCTCAATGAAATTGATACCCTGCTCTAAACTGTTAAAACATGCCTAAGTCTGCACTTTTACCCGTCCCCAACGAGCAATGAACGGGCTCAACGCACTAAAACTGCAGGTTCTCTTAAAAGTTCTAGTAGCACAGTTTCATACTTAAGAAATGGAGTCCTGTTCAACCTGTAACATTTAGTCAGCTTCAAACCTCATCACTAACCCCATGGATATTTTGGAATGAGTCTATTTATAGATAGAAAATGAATAAAAATTCAGAGCTTTTTGTCACCATGATTTGTTGGACTGACTTGGCAACTCAAGTTTTAACCTCTGCTCATGTTTTTTCTCCAGAGCATGATTAACCTATTCTTATCTTGCTATTTCCATACCATAATACCTAACAGAACAAAAGTGCATAAAAAGAATGAGGAGAATCAGGACGATGAATCATTCTGGGCTACTCTATCAAATGCAAAGGTCATACAGTATTTTGCTGTCTATTGCTGGTGGAGAAAAATTGTCTGGCAATATATAGCTTTAATCTACCAGTTTAGATAAAGACTATATATACTATAACAATATTCCTAAACCATCTTTTGATTGTATAAATTTAGGGCAGGCGTGAATAAATTATTTTCAAGTGGTTTTTGTTGTGCTTTCTGGAGTGCAAAGGATACAGTGATACAAGATTTCAGCACTAGAAGTACTGGGGACAATGTGACACATTTGGAGTTGAGGGAATTTAACTGAAATGCACTGAATTGAGGTTTAGCATGCCTGTATTGTTCTTTTTGGTGAAAAAAAAAATACAGAAAATAACATGCAATCTCCCTTCAAATTTCCATGCCTGCTGGAATATAATTTTATTGTTTTGGCACCATATTAATGGCCAACTGTCTGGTTTAGAACAAGGGCAATAAGCCAGATAAAATTTTTGCATGAAGAATTAAAAGTATAGTTTGTTTTTTTCCAAAAAAAAGTGCAAAGTATCTCTGATAAAGATCTTCACTGAGAGCATAAGCTTGTAAATAAATCAAAAATACTTTCCTGCTCCTAGTCAATTTGCTTAGTCATTTGTCTATTGGTATTGTAAGCAGATTTATCTTGGAGATACGCTGTAGCAATTTTAGGAGAGTCTTCTCCACAATCACTCAAAGCATCGGAGTAATGCTATAGATCCTAAATCATGTTATATATGCTTATTAATAAGGAGTTTGAATAAACATCTGCTAGATCTCAGGGGGATATAATCCTAGTTTTATTGGTTCGCTGTTACAGTGAGCTATTTTGAATGTTGCAAGATCCAATTTTAAAATTGGATTTTAAAAAAACTATTTCTAAAAAAATCTATTAAAACACTATTTTAAAAGGGTACACATTTTAGAAAATGAAACATTCCCCAGGTGCTTTAAGCTTTTAACTTTAGATCAGGAGTCCTCAATCCCCAATGCGTGGACCTGTATCGGTCCTCAGCATGCCAGAAACCGGTCCACGCAAAGAAACGAAGCCCCATCCGTGGTATGCAGGCAGCATGCAAAACTACCCCCCTCCAGTCCATGGAAAAGCTTGTCTCCACGGAACTGGTCCCTGGTGCCCAAAAGTTTGGGAGCCACTGCTTTAGATCATTCATTAGAATCATGCATTCCCTTTGCAGGATATTGCGTGATTCATGAGTTTATTGGAATACTGGATGAGCCAACCCCTTTTATATCTTTACCATCTCAGTCTGCCTACTAGTTTGAAGGGGGAAGCATTTTAGACTCAGTTGAGAAAACACTGTGTTTAATGTTTCCTTTTTTCTTTTTCTTCACAGATAACAAGCTTTTTTAAAAACAGGAAAAGTTCATCATCTACTCCTTGGCCTCTATCACAACATTTGAGTTTTATATGACTGCCTTACATTGATTGCATTAGCACATTATAGTAAACTGTAATCAAATGTTGGTTATATCAATTCAGCCAATGGTTGTCAAAAAATCTTACATAATATCTCAATGAGATGTGTACAGTAAATTGGTAAAACAACAGACTATTGGTCCATCTATTTGGCCCTCTCTACTTTAATCTCCCCCAGCCTGTTGCCTCTCAATGTTGAACCTGCTTTCACTAATCACAGCCAGCATGGACTTGACAATACAAGGCAACATAAAGCAAGTGATTCTCCAAGGTCTTAGGCAAGACTTTTTAACTTAGCCTCAACTTGGCAACTTCAAAGAAAACAGCCAAGCTGATCTGCTTGATGACTCAGGATGCAAGGGTGATAGCGCATTTATTTCCCCAAATTTGCAGATATTCTAGGCCCGCTTCTAGCCTCTAATGGCCATGGTTGAATTCTGTGGGCCTTGAGCTCAAGATCACTGGACTATTGGCTTCAACCAGGGGTGAAATGCTCCCGGTTTGGACCAGATCGCCCAATCCGATAGCAATGGTGGCAGGTGGTTCGGAGAATCGGTAGCAAACATCCCTGCCCCCCCCATCCCCAGCTGAGCCACGCAATCATCAGAGGCTTTTTTTTTAATTTTTAAAAGCATTTTTTCTACAACCTCTTCCGCAGAAAAAATACTTTTAAAAGTAAAAAAAAGCCTCTGATGATCGTGCGGCTCAGCTGGGATTGTCAGAGGCTTTTAAAAGCATTTTTTTTTACAATCTCTTCAGCTGAAGAGGTTGTAGAAAAAATGTTTTTAAAAGAGAAAAAAAAAAGTTGGCCATGCCCACCCAGTCACATTTCTCCCCCCACCAAGCCACACCCACAGAACCGGTAGTAACAAATTTTACATTTCACCACTGGCTTCAACCTCTAATGCTACCTTAGCTACCAGGCAACATCTCACCTTCTCTTTACTTCTCCTGATCATTTGACTATTTTAACTGCCTTCTTTAACTGTTCTAATTGTAACTGGTTCAAAAAAATTGCAAAACTTGCTGTGTGATTGTTCAATCTAGAATAGGACAGAAACACAGCTGAAAGTAGCCCTTTTGTATGATGATGGTCAATGATGTTATATTGACATTCTAGACTCTAGAATCTAGAGAGATACACTGGAGGTTTTTTCGGATCCAACCAAATATAATGCTATCAGCCTGGTGCTATTTCTACACTACTGACAAGTTTGATTTTTCTATTAATGTGAAAATAAGCAAAGACAAAAATACTTTTCTCTTCATTTTTCTCTCATCCAAAAGAAAATGTGGCTTTTAAAAGGCAATCACAGAGTGCTTCTACTTTCAAAAAAAAAAAAGTAGAGCATTGCATAACTGTTTTCATCTTTTCCTTCATAATAGATTTTGTTGATAACAGAGCATAGATGTCTTGCTGGAAACACTTTGAGGCACCCAAATAAAGGATGACATCATCAGAATCCTGCACAGAGTTCAATGAGTAAGACAAGAAAATTACATTTTTTTCTGCTCTTGTCATGAATATAATTTACATGAACTTTCAAGGGGGAGAGGGAATAACATTTTTGGTACGTGTTCACAATTTATATTCTGGAATTACATTCCAGAGGACAGATATCACAATAGAAAAAGCACACTTCCTGGTTGTGGATAAATGCCACTGTTTAATTAAAGGATCCAAAATGTGGATCTTCTATTCATCTCATTGGCCAGAGGCTAAACTACATCAACACATCAGTAGTTTTGGGGATATCAGGTTACAATTGTTGTTTGTTTATTATGGCACTTCTTTAATATGGTTGACCTGTGCACACTTATCAGAAAGATTGGCCCCAAATGCATTAGGTCTGTTACATTTTTAATGTGAGAAGAAGGTTGGCCAGGAAAAGTGCAATACACCATTTTTGATAGTAGCATGTAATGCCCAATTTCATTTTGCCATATCAATTTGCAATCAAGAGTGCATGTGTTTGTGATTGGCCTTATTATCATTGAGCTAAGCAGAGAAAATCCAGTCTAGGACATACAAATCCCAGGATCTTGGTGCTTTCTTGAGTTTGGTTGTTTTCTTGTAGACATTTCATTACCTAACTAGATAACATCATCAGTGCACTCTGTGCTGTGCAGGTAAGCAACCTAGAACTAAGGAGAAATTTCCTAACAGTAAGAACAATTAATCAATGGAATGGCTTGCCTTCAGAAGTTGGGGTGATCCATCACTGGAGGCTTTTAAGAAAAGACTGGACGGCAACTTGTCTGAAATTGTATAGGGTCTCCTGCTTCAACAGATGGTTGGACTAGAAGACCTCCAATGTCCCTTCCAATCTGTTTTTCTGTTATTCTGATCTATGTATTTTACATACAGTACATAGAATTGTAGATGTCTAATATGATAATTGTTTAATATTTTAGATTGCAGTATGGGAAAAAAATCTCAGTTTATTCAAAGAGTATCCAAATATCCAAGGAAAGATCTTTAGGAAACTTCTTAAAGATACACTATAAATACTATAGATTGCTATAGTTTATTTTTGGAGCTTTAAGACTAGACTGTGTGTAACTTCAAAGAACAAGGACAGAAAAACAAGGAGCGAGATCTACTCAGTCAGCAGATTTGAGGTATCATTACGATATTTCAAAGCGTTTATTCTATTTTTATTGCCAGGAAAAGGGAGAGCTTTGGATAACAACGGACCTTTACCAAATTACTTCACCCTCAAAACTATACTTTGAATGTAGCCAAAATTGTATTTTGAATACAGCCACAATGAGGGTTTCAATATTCTACAGCATCATACTGAAGTGTGAGACAGGAAATAGATAGAATCTTAAGTGCGGTATGACAGCTATGGCTGGAATTTTGTTGTATTTTGATTACTTTATTCTCATCAATTCTATAATGGTAATAAATCTTTGAAATGTGTGCCATCTCCAGTCATCTCTATTCTAACCCAGCAAAAAAGGTATCTCAGAAATGTACAACATGTCTGTGTGAAACTCTAAATGTGTATATAGCCTGTAATGGCTGACTAATGTCAGTTTCTGAAGAAAGGAAATCAGATTATGGGCTATCCCACCTTTACACCTTCCTTTTATTGTGAAGAAATGTCATGGGTCTTTTAAACTGCAGGCATTTGAGCCATTGAAAAACCTGAATGCTGAATTTTAAAGTGTATTTTGAAATGGATGTAAGTCTTGTGAGACCTGTAGCCACACCAAACAGAAGATGCTGCATAAAATATGAAACATCCATCTTGTTGACTATCAAAAGGCAGCTCAATGAAAATAGATAAAATTAATTTAATTATATGCGGATTAAATTCCCCACCTGGAAATTAAATTTCGAAGGAAAGTGGCAGAATGAATGGATATTGTTATGACCAAAAAATGGCAGCTGATAAATTTTTAGGAGCTTGAAGACTTAGGAAGAATTCACAAGTTACTCAAAGGCAAATGTAGCTTTGCTACTCAATATAGATGCAGCCGCAAGATTCAACGTATCCCGATACATGTGTTAAATGTTGCATGAAGAGGCACTGGGTGTCAAAAATGTCAAAATGGTAATTAGGATTGTAGAAGCAAAGCTTCATCTTTTTTTACTTGCGTCATGTGGTACAAATAATTTGATTGGGGTTTTCTTGACTTTATAGATGTATCCAAGTCACATTTCATATTTTATGTGCATAGTTCAGATAGATTTAGTGTGTTCCTAAATATCCGACCTTGTGAACTGGGGTTCAACTTACCAAACGTATTCATCACCAACTATGCAGGGTTTCATAGCTTAGGCTTTTTCCTACTTGACTGTGACTTCTGCTTTCATTCTTAAAAAAATAAGTACATGCCTTTTTTTTCTCCGTAGCACAAACTCTTTCTCAATGTGCCATATTCTTTGAAGTCCCATCTTACAAAAACAGCCAAAGGGGTGATTTCAGAACAGGAAGGAAAGACACTGAATAAATGAAGCTATTCACTAGGCATTCGGACAAACGCATTCGGTGAAAATGAGCTGATAAACTGAGTTTTCATTTGATATTGGAGTTTGTGTGTGAGAATAAATAACATATTTATGTGACTGGAGACAAAAAAAACCAGCCACAGTTCTTTGTATGAGGATGTAGGTTCTGCCCATTTAGGTTTTACGTTTAATTTCAGAGAAACCTGTTCCTGTTCATTATGCCAACTCTCTATCAGATCTATGAAAGATAATGTTTGAATTTGATAATTGAGCTTAGAAATTACAATTGTTAAGTCATGTCATAAAACAGATAACTTACATGGTCATCCCACTTGTATGACCTTTTTCACAGTGGTCATTAAACTGACATGTCCACTATGTGCTGGCTTTTGCCAGAAACCACAAGTAAATGCTGTTTCTGGCAAAATTGTTATAAATTTCAGTTAGATGACCATGGTCATATGTGGGCTGGTGATCGAATGCCCAAAATGCAGTCATGTGACCATGGGGGGAGGCAACCTCAGAACTTTGAAGCCTAGTTTTAAGTAGATTTGGGGGGGTGTCTATCATAACTTTGAATGGTCATTAAGTGGTCATTAAGTCAAGAACTACCTATACTATACCAAAATATGACTATTATCCTCTCCAACTACTTTACTCTTCTATCTTGTCCCATCTGTATGTATGTATTACTTTTATCTCTACTTGCCTTCCTACAATAGGACAATTAATGGTAACATAAAACTGATTAGTGAAAATTCAATATTGGGAATTATTTTCTTTAGAAAGTAGTCAAAGACAAAGACAAGGTATCATGTATGGCTTGCTTGCTTGCTTAATACATAATACATATCTTTTTAAAAGATATTGTACAAATGGCTCCTGTTGGAACTGTACAGCAAAAGCATATACAACAAGAGTAACAGCAGATGTTAAATCATTATTAGTTATATGATCTAGGCCGTCTTTTTAATTACCTAGTTATTTATTTAATAATATGTATGTTGCATTGTTAGTGCACAGATGGTTCCAGAAGCTTGTTATTCAACACTGGAGCCTTTGCAGAATGATAGGAAGTAGGAACTTGGATGAAAACAATCTCTCAATTAGGAGATTGCAGACACAGCAAAAGAAGTGGACCAGCCATAAGGTCCATTAAGTACTTAATACATCTTGCCATAAACCATTATCATGTAGCTAACATTTGGCACAATATTATCTTAATAGTAAACCAATACTATCTTGATTCTAAATCCTTCAATCAGTTTGCAACTTCAATAAAATGGTAAGTATACTTTAAATTTCAAAGAAATGTCAATATGTAAAATAGAAATCTGACACTGGAACATGACATCAATTCCGGAAGATTAATCAAAATAGTTGTTGCTATTAATTGGTACTGAAAAAGAAAGAAATAGAAAATGTCACCATCTTTCTCTCTCCTGAAGACAACTGGGAGTCCAAGATCCTAGGAATTTATGTGATAATAAGACAGTGGCAGAACACTGAAAAGCCGCAGTAATATAGGTGGACAAACCCTCCTCTAATTGTAACTATGCAATTTTTATTTGCTTTGTCTTGCAGCATGCTCTTCCTGTCAGAAAAGGATGAAAGAATGTAATTGCTGCCATCCATGTCTGAGCAGTCCAGAAAGGATCTCACTTGGCCCTCCTTCAACATGGCAGCGCTTCTGAAATCCCTCCAAGGCCCCGGGTCAAAAAGAGGGGAGAAGCCATTGGCAGCCACACTGGAAAAAGCAGAGAAGCACTGTAGTCCTCAACTTACGACCACAATTGAGCTCACAATTTCTGTTGCTAAGTGAGACAGTGAGCTTTGCCCCATTTTACGACCTTACTTGCCACGCTTGTGAAGTGAATTACTGCAGTTGTTAAGTTACAATACAGTTTGTTAAGTGACTCTGTCTGCCCCACATTGACTTTGTCAGAAGTTCGCAAAAAGTGATCGCATCATCCTGGAACACTGCGCCCGTCATAAATATGAGTCAGTTGCCAAGCATCTGACCATGGGGATGCTGCAATGGTGGTAAGTGTCAAAAACGGGCATAAGACACTTTTTTTCCAATGCTGTTGTAACTTTGGACAGTCACTAAATGAACTGTTGTAGGTCGAGAACTGCCTGTAGCTTTCTTCCCATTATATGAGAATCCAAAGATTTGTGCAACAGTCTCCGTGATTCTGGATTTTTAAACTTCTTATCAAGAGGATCCATCTACAAGCTTTTTTTCTTCCCTGTCCCAATTCCTTTGGTGTTTATAGGCCAGTACCGCTAAGATGGACATATGTTTTCACAAATGCCATTTAACTTTCCTTTTTCCTTTCAAAATAGAACAAGCCCTCACGGTTGAACAGGACATGCACAGAGTTCAAAAAAAACCATTTCTTTTGTTTCTTATATTCACAAACGTTACATCACAATAACTGTTTAGATTAAATTAGATTCCCGTTACAAGCCTAGCTCTAAACCCGAAATCACAAAATAAACGGCTGGGTTCTTCTAACATGCTATGCCAAGACAAACCATATTGTGGCTCATTGTGTTGGCCTGGTTCTAGCATGTTGTGGGAAGTTGGCTTTAGAATCCATCCTTAGTTTGTAAAAAAAAAAAAAACATTCGTACACTTTTAATGCTGCATGATCCGACATCCTGAACTACTGTTTGGCAACTTGGCAATTAACGCATACAGGACTTTCAGATGTGATGTTATAACAGCCCCACCTGCTGTCTTACTTACTAGGAAGCACAGCCATAAGGGAAGGACTGCAAGGAGACAGTCTCAACAGTGGTCAGCTTCTTGCCCTTATGAGCATTGCAACATTCAGTGAAAGGAAGAGGCTAATTGCAGACCACACAGCAGAGATGGGCAAGACTGGTATTTCACTATTTAGTCACCAAACTGTGCCAGTAGAATTTTAAGGTAGTTCAGGCACCTTTGCAAGTGCTGTTGCTTACAATGGTTTAAGTAGCAACTAAGGAGGATTGTCCAGAGCTTTCTTTTCTGACCTTCTACTACAAAAATTGGATTCCTGTATATTCCTGTATGTATATATATATATATGTATTTTAAAAATCTTTAAACGAGAAGTAGCACCTTTATAAAAGAATATACTTTTGCGCCATCATCATCATCACAAATATCTCAAAGCTTATGAACCAGCCATAATTCATTTCTATCAAAGGAAAGCTAGCATGATAAATGATTCTGATGGAATCTGGTGTACCTGCAAATCCACAAAATAACAGCTGATCCAATCAACATTGTTGAGTTTGTGTGGCACTTATTAAAGTTGTCTTAAAAATATTTGTCACTGAATAATCCAAGGCCTGGTACAGGCCTCTATAAGCATATAGTTGACTCATTCGGAATTTATGGCAAGAAATCACTCTATAGCATATATTTAATATATAATTAAAATAAATCATCTTGATCATAACCTCTGCCTAGTAACAAAATACCATCTTCTCCCTTAATAAAGACCCAGGATTGACCTTTCGTACATAACTAGAAATCTTCATCTTTAAAGCTCTACTCTGTGGGAACTGTATGCATCCAGAAAATAAACTCTGAAATACAACTTCACAAATGGAATTGACAGTGAACTAACATTGCATTGTCATTTTTTTTTTCTTGGAAAAATTAAGCACAAACATAACATTTCACAAGTACCATTACCATGCAAATGCATGTTGAGTTTCATTGCTGTTTTAAGTCCCAAACCACAACTAGCATGCAGATTTCCCCCCTACCCCAAATATTAAATTCTTGGTAATTGCACCTCTTTGGTGTAATCCAGTGTTTCTCAACCTCGGCTGCTTGAAGATGTGCGGACTTCAACTCCCAGAATTCCCCAGCCAGCAATTTGCTGGCTGGGGAATTCTGGGAGTTGAAGTCCGCACATCTTCAAGTCCACACATCTTCAAGCGGCTGAGGTTGAGAAACACTGGTGTAATCAGAACATTTGGGCAAGATTATATCAGTTTTAAAGAAAGCAGATGAACCGAACCATTTTCATATCTATGTCTACACAGTGCATATTTCACCATTTAAAAACAAAAGAATAACCAAACTTAACCTATTACATTCAATTTTAAATATATTTTTTGGGGAAAACAATTTAGAGCCATCCCATTTATTTAGGAACCATTTAAAAAAAAAACCACACCACTAACAAATTGTGAAAATACATTTTCACATTTTTAACAGTCTTAATCATTTTTTTTTTAAAAAATGCTAATATGCAAGTAATCCAGTTCTATATTTCTTAAATGTGTAATACAATGGACTTTGAAAGTGGGAAGAATTACAGGGCTTAGCCTCTTCTCCCAAACAAGAAAATAACAAACAGAACAGAACATTGTGTAATAAAAACCTGATGTGTTGGTTTTGTCAAAGAATTGTTCCATGGCATTCTTGTTCTTTCAGAGTTTCTGCTCTTTACCAGCACTTATCCCATCTCCTGCTGGCGTTAGTTACACAACAACACTTCTGCATCCAGAATGTGAACAATATGTTATTCACAGGACACCAATGCACCCTGGTAGTTCCAAAAATGCCCAGGAGTCACTTGTACCACAACATCTTGCCCAAAAGAAGATTCAAGTAAGTGGCAGCACCTTTGGCCCATAACCGCAATGTAATATTCCAGTAGGAAAAGAATTATATGTTTGCTCAAGATAATACAACAGCAATATTTCACGTGCAGTGTCTCTGATGAAACTTCAAATACTTCCAGAACTTTATACAATGGAGCCTTTCGAGGATGATAAATGAATCGACTGGATCCGTGTTGCCAACGTCCTCTGTAAATCTTGTAGAACATTTTGGCCAGGTGAATCTCCATTTTTGTCATACAGCAACTGCTTGAAAGCTTCATTTTCAATTAAGACCATCATATTTTTTAGAAAGTAACCCTCACAAAAAGAAGCTAGTTCTGTGACTCCAAGAAACTGAAGATGGATAATGAAGGGTAGGAAGAGAAAAAGAAACACAAATAAATATACAAACTGTAATTGCTCACTGAAGCTAATTCTTCAGCCCATGGTGCTTTAGACTTATTCAACAGTATCCAATATCTCTTGGCAATCTGAGGTAGAACTACATGGGTAATACAGTCTATGTGACAAATATCTCACTTAGAACAACATGGAATTTAATCTGCCCTTCTGACCCTAATTTACCAAATCTCCCTCCCTCCCTCCCTCCCTCTCTATCTATATATATAGGACTTTGGTTATTCAAGTTTTCTCCCGCGTAAAATTGGAAGTGTCTTGGCGACATTTGGACGAAGTCTCATTCGTCATCTTCAGGTTGGTGTTTTCGGCTTCGTGCTTCTAGGAGCAATGTGTGGTCGCAGCTGTTTCTTCCTTTTAACTGCTAGTGGGGGTGTGAACTGATTGGGTGGGAGCTTGGCTGTGTTCTGATTGGGTGGAGGTGTGTTCTGATTGTTTGGGGGCTTGGCTGTGCTCTGATTGGATGGGGGTTGGCTGTGCTCTGATTGGCTGGGAGTGTGTTCTGTTTGGGTGGGGGCTTGGTTGTGCTCGGGTTAGTCTGAGTTGCAGGGGGATTTGAGCTGGTGAGCTGTGTTGCTGTTGTTTGGCTTCGCGTTCATGGTCGTGCCACATCTTCATGGTGGGTGTCAGTCTGCTTCATGTATGGATTGGAGGGGTTTAAAGTGGCTAATGATGCAGCTGCGGTCTGGCTTCTGGTCCGTGGTCATGCCTCATCATCGGTGTGGGTTTGAGTCTGCTTTGCGCGTGGATGTGTGGCAGTGACATCCTGTGTGGCCCTCGTGAGTGTGGATCTGGTGTCATTCCTCGTGTTAGGGACTTGTTTGTCAATAAGGGCAGGTTTCCAAATGGCTGGTAGGCGGGAGGTATCATCTCATTTATTCATGCTGTGTGGGTGTTTTTCTATCTCGATGGCTTCTCTGATTATTCTGTTGTTAAAGTGTTCAGTTTTGGCAATAGTTCTGGTCTTTTTAAAGTCAATTTCATGTCCTGTGGCTTTAAGGTGTTGGACTAGGGAAGAAGTTGGTTCCTCTTTTCTGACTGAGTTCTTGTGTTCTTCAATGCGTGCACTTATTCTTCTGCTGGTTTGTCCAACGTATGTGCTGGGGCAGGCGGTGCATGGGATTTCATATACTCCTTGATTTTCTAATTCAATTTTGTCTTTGGGGTTTCTTAGGATGGTGGATATTTTTCGGTTTGTGCAGAATGCTGTCTGCACACTGTCACCACCACACATCCACGCAGAAAGTAGACTCAAACCCACACCAATGATGAAGCACGACCACGGACCAGAAGCCAGACCGCAGCTGCATCAATTGCCACTTTAAACCCCTCCAATCCATACATGAAGCAGACTGACACCCGAAAACCCGAATAACCAAAGACCTACCTACCTACCTACCTACCTACCTACCTACATACATACATACATACCTACATACATATATATATATATGTATGTATGTATATATTTCTTTCCTTCTGGGTATTAAATACTTCTGGCAGGGGAAAAATTATTCTGAGGATTTAAGAAGTCCCAATACAGTAACGATAATTTGGACCAAGTTTGTGCCCAACAGATTTTGTCTGTTAAACCCAAAATCTGCTACACTAGGGTTTAAATTGTATTAACAATATCTAATGGTTGTCTCTTATTATACAGAATGTTAAAGGATTGGGTTTTCTTTCTAAAATTGAACAGAACTGAATAAAAAATAGACTTAATGAAAAAAAATCTGGAAATGGCTTTGCACATAGAGATAAGAATTGTATTGTAGATTGACTCACAGATGTATGGAACTATCTAATGGGAAATATGAAAAGGGATACTTTCCAAATTATGAAGTGAAAGAAATAATGGATAAGAAAAATACACCAGACAATGATTGCTCAAAAAGTGAAGCTGGATGATACTGTACTGATGGATAAATGTGTATGGAATACTTGTGACATTACAGTAGTGTGTCCTCTGGGGGATGCATGTATGCATATTATTGTATGTAAACAACATCATGCTGTAGGCTATGAACCAAATTATTTATGACCACTTAAGAAGGCCGTATGATCCAGTCAGTTTGATGTAGTGGTTAAGGCAGCAGACTAGAAATCAGAAACTCTGAGTTCTAGTACTCCCTTAGACACAAACCCAACTGGGTGACTTAGGCAGGTCACTCTCTCTCAGCCCTATAAAGCAGCTAAGTGCAAACCACTCCTGAAATGTTGCTAAGAAAACTGCAAGGGCTAGCCCAACATTGTCTCAAAGGCACCAAATAATATTAATAATGCACTGAAGCTAGTATACTAGGAAGGCTTACTGAATACTGAAGATACCAAACTACAATAAAGATCAAATGAAGAACATAAAAGAGGCGTAGGAAGACAAAGGATTACATGGCCAGTACATGAACAAAAATAGCAGGGAAAATAGATAATAACAAGACCTAGCAATGGTTAAAAGCAGGAAAGTTGAAGAAAGAGATAGATAAGCTAATTCTGGTGGCATAACACCAAGCCTTAAGAACAAATGCAAAAAAAGCCAGAATTGAGAAGACAGCAACAGACGGCAAGTGCTGCCTTTGCAAAGAAGCTGAAGAAACAATGGATTGCCTGTTGCAGACAACTACTGCAAGATCACACAGACTGACGGCAAGCATAGCATGACCTAGTAGCAGCAAAGGGATTGGAAGATCTGCAAGAAATACCATTTGCCTCAGTGGTGGGTTTCAAATTTTTTTACTACCGGTTCTGTGGGTGTGGCTTGGTGGGCGTGGCAGGGCTTGGTGGGCGTGGCAGGGGAAGTATACTGTAAAATCTCCATTCCCACCCCACTCCAGGGGAAGGATACTGTAAAATCTCTATTTCCTCCTGATCAGCTGGGACTTGGGAGGCAGAGAATAGATGGGGGCGGGGTCAGTCAGAATTTTTACTATCGGTTCTCCAAACTACTCAAAATTTCCGCTACCAGTTCTCCAGAACTGGTCAGAACCTGCTGAAACCCACCTCTGATTTGCCTGCAAACAAGAACTGGTGAGACTGTAAAATAGCAATAATCATAGAAAATGAAGAGGCTGAAGTGCTCTGGGGCTTTAGAATTCAAACAAATAGGCACCTGCCATATAACACCTCACATTTAATTGTTAATAAGAAAGACAAAAAAGTCTTTGTTGCATCATTTGGATAATGGACATGACAGTACCTGAAGCAAGAAGAAGGGAAGAGAAAAAACTAGAGAAGATAACAAAATACAAAGACCTGCAAATTGTGCAATAGAACAATTGTGGCAAAGGAAAGCAAAGGTAGTATCAATAATGATAGGTGCTTGGGGTGCAATCCCAAAACAACTGGAGCACCATTTGAACATCATCGGCATTGACAAATTCACCATCAAGTAGTTGCAAAAGGCAGCTTTCCTTGGAACAGCTTACATCCTGGGACAATACCTCTAACCTCATCAAATATCAACATCTGCCTATCCCAGGTCTTTGGAAAGGACTCGATAAGTGGATAAAAATGCCAAATCCATCTGGCTGACTGTGTAATGAACCATAATAATGAAAATGATACACAGACCTTGTTTAACAGAGACAATGTTACAAATGCAGTAAGTAGTGTTTTATAAAAAATCTGTATAGCTTTCAATTTGCATATCTTGACAGAAATTTTACTAAAGCAGGGAAGATGGAAAAACATTAAGATAAATATTGCTAGAAAAATAATGGGTAGTATCTGGTCTATTTGATCTAAGCATCTGAAAATATCTGTGAAGAAGCACATGTTCTTGTCAAACTGTTATTTAGAAATGAAAATAAAAGTGTCCCGGGGCAGGGGTGAAATCCAGATTTTTCCCCTTCTGGTTCTGTGGGCATGGCTTGGTGGGCATAGCAGGGGAAGGATATTGCAAAATCTCCATTCCCACCCCACTCTGGGGCCAGGCAGAGGTGGTATTTGCTGGTTCTCCGAACTACTCAAAATTTCCACTATCGGTTCTCCAGAACCTGTTAAAACCTGCTTGATTTCACGCTGGGGGCAAAAGAAAATAGCAATAGTACTTAGACTTATAGGCTGCTTCATAGTTCTTTACAGCAGGGATCTCCAAACCCCAGTCTGTGAACCAGCACCAGTCCGCAGCATGCCATAAACCGGGCCACCCAAACAAGCAAAGTCCCATCCATAGGATGCAGGCAGCACAGGAAACCACGCCCCCTCCAGTCTGTGGAAAAACCTCTCTCCATGGAGCCGGTCCCTGGTGCCCAAAAGGTTGGGGGCCGCTGCTTTACAGCCCTCTCTAAGTAAGTACAAATGGGTTACTGAAGAAGAGAAAAGGAATTAATGAATTAATGAAACCAAATTGATAGACTATTATGAAAACAGTACCCTAAGGTTGTTTGATCATGTGACAAAAATGAATGAGAAAGAGAAGACTGAAGAAGTTGATGAGATGCTTAAAAAGAGAAAGGTAAGTAGTTTAAAGAAAAGGCAATATATGAGAAGATGTATCAGTATGATGGAAGCACAATAGTTTGCTTCCTATGAGAAAGTAAATAGAAAGAAAATTTCTAATTTTAGCACCACTGTGTTTTTATTTTTCATGCTGCCGATTGTCTCTACATGTAAATACCTAAAGTTATGAATGGTTTATGTCTCGTTTCTTCCTTGTTTTTAATTGGTTTTTTAAAAAATGTATCAATTGTGAAATTACTTAATTTTTCAAAGAAGCAGGGACTGTTTTTTCTAGTCACATACCTGAAAGCTAAAATAGACAGGAAGTGGCCCTATAGAGTTCTTTTTATCATCTTTTGTTCCTACTCTTTGCTGGAAGGCAAGACATCTGTTTTATAGGTTGGGGTTAGGAGGCCACCAGGTAAAGCCATTCTCCAAGGAAGGCAGGTGGTGGTGGTAGTGATAAACTACGACAGTCTGGTAGAAGGTGGGCCACAAGGTACAAATCCAAGGTCTTCTGGGAGATGGGCTTTGAAATTACATCCTTTCAACTCTACATTCAACTCTGCCACTGCTATACCCCCAAAAAAGAATAGTGCAACGGATATGTGTGTAGGTAGGCATATTGTTTGTTCACCAATTTTAGTGGTTTTTTTAAAAAAGCAATCATAACTGCAAAAAGTGAGCAGCAGTCTTATCTGCAAAGAATACTAATCCTAACCCTAATCCTATCCCCTGACTACATTTCTTCAGGATTAAACGAGCTAAATTCCCATATAAATTATGATATGCACAATATTAATAGCCATGTCATATATAGCTAGAGTGAGCCAAGTCCTACTGCTAGTCATTAGAATTTCAATACTCTTCCCTCCCTATTTGTGTAAGTCCCAGTATAGTTATGAAATGCCCAGGAGAATGCCTTTGGGAATGATGGGAAGAATTTTTACAACTGGACCTGGCCAATGCAATTTCTCACTGTAATGGCGCGGGAAGATGCAACAAAGCAGAGGCAAAAATTAGGCCAGGATTGCAACAATTAGATCTTGACACCTGTCCAAGGACATTTTATGCTGGGGCTGGGCATGGATTCCTGCACCAATGAATATATATGAGGAACAAAATTGGATTACCTTGGCATGATTATAAATATCCACACAATTTTCTGTGTTGATACTTTTTGCACAGATGATCTCACAGTGACGTTGCAATGCTTCAAGCTGGAAAAATTTAGCAGCAGATAGAAGCTGAAAAATGAGAAAAAGGATTATTACAGGTTTGGGGACGGTAATCATTTTTGTGGGCACCAAAAAGAATATTTCTTTTTCAACTTCTTGGTCTGTCTTTGTACATATCGTAGTATTTCAAATGAAATGAAACTGGAAACTATGGGGGCTGTGTTGTTCATTTTTTTTTTCTTTTCCTCCAAAGTTAACAGGTGATTGCATGCTTTTAAAGCACTTTACAAATCAAAAAAAAATCTATGGGTCCAAAAAAAATCTACACGTAAGGAAGATTTTTATTAATTTATTTATCACATTTACACAGACACCCATCTCATCGAAAGCAAGTCCAGGCAGCTGAATAAATTCAATTAATTTATCATTGATTGATCACCTCCATTTTCATTCAGCCAAATCTAGTAATTTAGCACACTTGTAATAATAATAATAATAGCAGTTTTTAGTATAAGATGCCTCTTACCTCCATAACTTCATTGTTTTTAATGAGAAGTGACTCTGAACCTCCACAGTAGAGATACTGCATAATAAGCTGAAACAAAAAAAATAAATAAATCCATAAATTACAAAAATACATTTGTTTCTGAAGTTCTTGAAAACTAAGGGAAAAGTGATAAATCAATGTTATTTCAAAACAGAAAACAGAAAAGAATGAAATAGTATTAATACATTTTAGGATATGGTGAAAATATATCCCTTAACTCTTTATGTCAGAAGAGTAGTTCTTGTTTCTGTCATTTTTACTCAAGGATTCTTGATAAAGGAAACCTACTGGCTACAAAGCTATACAATTAACAACTAATTTCTCTCCTAAGAGAGCTCATATTCTCTTTTTTAGCAGCAGTTTTGTGGGAAGAAATTTGGTATACAAAAGTAGGGCAAGGAAAAAATTCACTATAGTACGCAAATACAACACAAGGGATGCCGTCAGCTGGTAAATCTCTGCCAGGCGTGCTCCTATGAAAGACAAGCTAAACCTGGCAACTTTTCTTTAACACACCTCTTTCAGAATAATTAAGGAACGCTTAATTATCACACTTCTGAAAACCTCAATATGAGAAAATAAAAAAGAACTGTGTAATACCAGTAATTAAAGGAGCTCACTTCTGGAAAAAAAAAAGTTCATTTGATTGATTGATTATTGCTAAAGGCAGTCAAACAAATTTAAAAAGCACAATATAAAAAACTAAAAACATAAATTGAAATAAACACTAGAAGTGGCATAAAACCAACAAACAATTAAAAGTCTGTGAAAGAGTTGCATCTTTATATGGTTTTGAACAGTGGTGGAATTCAATTTTTTTTACTATCGGTTCTGTGGGCGTGACTTGGTGGCTGTGGCAGGGGAAGGATCCTACAAAATCTCCATTCCCACCCCACTCTGGGGCCAGCCAGAGGTGGCATTTGCTGGTTCTCCGAACTACTCAAAATTTCTGCTATCGGTTCTCCAGAACCTGTCAGAACCTGCTGAATTTCACCCCTGGTTTTGAACTACTGACTGAGTGAGAATCAAATGGAGCTTATCAGAGAAGGCATGAAAGCAACACAGAAAAAGGCAGAAGGTATCTTCAAAAGAGCCTCTCTTGACTTTCAAATATTTTCCTGATGGGAGAGATGTCCTCGTCACACCACCACCACCCCGATACTTAAGAACTTCCAGAAAAGCATTTATGGTGGCCAGATGAAGAGTGCAGTTTGGTGTAGTGTTGTTGTGGCCCCGCCCTCTGAGCCTATCTCATCGGAGGAAGAAAGCTCCGAACATGAGGAAGAGGAGTCAGCCAGGCCTCCTTCTCCAGGCCCCTCCCCTCTGGCACTGTCTCAGGTGCCGGCCGAGGGAGAGGAGATTAGCCAGGAGCCAGGTGTCTCGGATGAGAGCGAAGGAGAGCCGTCATTCCTGGATGCACGCCAACGAAGGCGTGATAAACGGTTGCAGCAGTTAAGGAGGCGTGCTAGGGATTAGAACTGAGTCACTGGACCACACCCCAGAGACTATATAAGAGAGGGTGGTGGCTGGTAAAACTCCGTGACGAACAAAAACGAACTTTGGCTAGTCACTTGAACAACGTCTGAAGCTGCCGAAAGGGATATTGTTTTGCTGGACTATTTGCAATACGTATGTAATTTATGTTATCTGTTGCAGTAAAAGCTCTTGGCAGACGGTGATTATATTGCTGCCAAGTTTGAGATAACGACCTGTGTGCGTGCCAAGTACTTTCTTAACCCTCGGCTGGCTGTGTTTGTGTGTGTGTGTGGACGGGGACAGATCAAGTGTTTAAACTGTTGGTATAGAAACCAGGAGAGTGTAAATTCTAGTCTTGCCTTAGGCATGAAACAATGGCTGGGTGATTTTGGGTTAGTCACTCTCTCTCAGCCTAACCCACCTCACAGGGTTGTTTTTGTTGGGGAAATAGTACGAAAAAGAAGGGGTATTGTGTAAGTTCATTGCCTTGAATTGCAGGTAATCCTCGATTTACAACAGTTCATTTAGTGATTGTTCAAAGTTACAACGGCACTGAAAAAAGTGACTTATGACCGTTTTTCACATTTACGATTGTTGCAGCATCCCCATGGTCACATGATTAAAAAATTCTGATGCTTGGGCAACTGTTTCATATTTGTGACGGTTGCTGTGTCCTGAGGTCATGTGATCACCTTTTGCGACCTTCCGACAAGCAAAGTCAATGGGGAAGCCAGATTCACTTAACAACCATGTTACTTATTTAACAAGTGCAGTGATTCACTTAACAACTGAGGCAAGAAAGGTCATAAAATGGGGCAAAACTCACTTAACAAATGCCTTGCTTAGCAACATACATTTTGGTCTCAATTGTGGTTGTAAGTCAAGGACTACTTGTATTTACAAAATAATTAAGGTCTGATAAAAGTCAAACAAGCAAATAAAACCATTGTTCTAACTGACCTCGGAATTCTTTGCTAATAATTCCACTTTTTAAACCTGATTACCATTCCTACATAAATGTTACAATATTTAATTCTATGGCCAGGCCACATAAAAGTAGATCAATATCATTCATATACAGTTTGTGTTGTGGTCTGCCAGCAGCCTGCGGAGCTGTCAGCGGAGTTGGACACTGAGGAGGCTGGGGAGGACAATGGGCCAGTCCTGGAGTCAGGGGAAGGCCTGGACGAGGGCTCTGCGTCGGAGGCAGAGATGGGGCCAGGGACATCCGGGAGTGATGCGCGGACTCTGGAGCCTCCAGGCGGATAGAAGAGAGGTAGAGGAATAGGAGGAGCCTGTTCCTAGTGCACACATGCGAAGAGCTGCCAGAAGGCAAGAGCAGCTAAAGCAAAAAGGACGACACGGGAGTAAGGCCAGGAGATGATTGGCCCCTCCCAGAAGGCTTAAAAGAGCAGCAACAGCTCTTGGGATCTTTGTAGGAAAGCAACGTTGCTACATTTGTTTCTTGTCAGCGTCTCTTGCTTCTGAACTTCATGGGGTTTTGCCAAGAAAAGCCTTTGGCAGGGTGCCAAAGAAGACAAAGGCTGGTGATAAGGCCGAAGGACTGCTTATGAAGAATTTGGACTAAGCTGAGAATGAAGTAATTCCAGCTGTTTTAATAAAATATGTTTGTTTAGGACTGATTGTGTTTGGTAATAACTACTTGGGCCTAGGTCACAACAGTTTGATTCCAATGAATAACAAAGCTGAAATACTGCTATTAGAAAACAGTAATTAGAGTCCATATTTCAGGAAATTTCTCTGGTTCTAATTATTAGTTATACCGAGATTTCTTGAGACATTCAACGTTACCTGGAAAATGGGATACTTCACATAGCTGATCTCAATGAAAGTGCTATCAGAGGGAGGTTTGCTGGACAACAAGGCTTTAAACCTACAGAGAAACATCCAAATACATTTGCTATTTAAAAACAATTTGTAATATGTAAATTTGTTTATATATATATATATATATATGCATATGCATATTCTTTCTAGCCAGGTTTTACCTACGTAAACTAAGTTGTTTTGCAGCCCTGGTTCTGTGAAATCTCATTCACAAGTTTCTGGGCCTTTTTTCTGCTGACAAACTGCAACTCTGTGTTGCTCTCTGGGAGACTCAGATAGCTATTTCTGCCTTTTAAGGCGTCATCAGTGAGCCACACCCACTTCTCAGATATCCTCCCTGTAAAGGTACAATGTGTCTTTTTCTTTTTCGTAGGCTTTTATGTGAAACTTGTGAATGAGATTTCACAGAACCAGGGCTGTAGAACAACTTAGTTTACGTAGATAAAACCTGGCTAAGAATATGTATATATATATATATATATATATATATATATATATATATATATATATATATATATATATATATATATATATATGCATATTCTATATATATATATATATCACCATGAAATTTGTAAATTTGTGTATATATATATATATCTATATCAATCACCATGAAGGAAAGGAGGAAAAAAACTAGCCTTTGCATTAGCATGGTATAAAGTTCACACATAAGGACGATACCTATCCATTGAGGACTCATATATTCCACTTTTTTTTAAATACAGAAAAGATATGCCCCAGGATCTGTCAGTAGCAGCCAAAGCTATTAAATGCTTAACTTCAGAATGCCAGATCACAAGTTGTACTAGTCAGCCTTGTTCAAATAGTCAGTTCTTGTGCTGAGTAATAATTCTGGAAGCTCATTTTGAAGGCAGAAGGCTCGAAAAGGCCAAATTAGATATTAAGGTAGTATCTAATTTCTTCGCTTCCACCACCCTTTTTAAGGAGAAGGTAGCCAAGAACTGAAGTGTTTCAGAGAAGGGTTAAGATAACAGTAATTATCAATGGCTTCTTGAAGTCATCTCAAGTGCTTTCAGCAACAGCAAACCCACCTTTTCTGCTTCAGAGAAGAAAAGGTAAAGAGGAAAAAATATGCTTGGCTCCAATGGTGGGATTCAAATTTTTTTACTACCAGTTCTGTTGGCGTGGCTTGGTGGGTGTGGCATGGCTTGGTGGGCATGGCACGGGAAGAATACTGTAAAATCTCCCTTCCCTCCCTACTCCAGGGGAAGGTTACTGCAAAATCCCCATTTCTTCCCGATCAGCTGGGACTCAGGAGGCAGAGAATAGATAGAGGTGGGGCCAGTCAGAGGTGGTATTTACCGGTTCTCCGAACTACTCAAAATTTCCACTACTGGTTCTCCAGAACTGGTCAGAACCTGCTGAATACCACCTCTGCTTGGCTCCCAATATCTTATATTCATAATTGTAAAAAAAAATTGACAATATCCTTCCAGTTATGGAAGTGACAGGAATTGATGGAGTACTGTCCAGAAAGGTCTACCTTTATTCAGCTCTAAAGCTAGTAGAAAAACTAGTGTCTAATCATACATACCACAATGGCTCTATATTCATAATGGCAAGCAAATTTCTCTAACTTTAATCTGGGGATGTACTGTAATACTGACTTTTAGTGTAAGACTTTAGCATTACAGCAGAAATATATTTTGGCTGCTGAACATAGTTTCCCTAAGAAGACTACCAAACTCCTGATTGGTAGTCTGTATTGTTTCTCCTTATGCTTTGATGTCCCTTTCTGGATTCTATCACACTTTTCAACTAGTCACATTTATTGCGGTGAGATGTGCAGCAATCACCGGCAATTTATTCAGCCAATGAAGAAATATAATCTTAATTGCAAATTCCTCTTGGGTAACCTATAAATCTGCCTGCCTTTTGTGATCCAAAATACTAAAATTAAGTTTATGCCATTTTCATATGTATAAATACCTAGGAGATGCAGTAAATAGTAATACTCTGTGAGCATAATATGGTCTTCCTTCCACAAGGAATGTAACATCTGACATTTCTTTATTGTTGAGGAAATGAGGATCTGAAATGACAAAAAACAACAGATCAAATTTTTTAAAAAACCACCTCCCAAACAAAAAAACATACAAAAAACCAAGAGGAAGACACTTTAATCGGAATAAATTAAAACATCAATATATTTGATCTTCATTATAAAAGACTGCAATTTAAGATGAATGCACCTTTGAAGTTATTTTGAAGAACATAGAACAGGGGTGTCAAACTCGATTTCATTGAGGGCCGCATCAGGGTTGTTTGACCTCGGGGTGTGTGGCCAGGATGGGTGTGGCCAGCATGACGTCACTCGTTGGATGTGCCTGTAGTGGCCTGAGTGCTCTGCCAGAGAAAATGGGCTCCTGAGTTCCATTTTCGGCTGCAATGGCTCCTGCAACCCTCTGCCAGCGAAAACGGAGCTCAGGAGGACCCACATGCGGTCCTCCTGAGCTTTGTTTTCACTGGCAGAGTTTTCACCGGAGGCCAGTCCTTCACTGTTTCCAGGGCCAGATCTATGACACCCCTGACATAGAACATAGAGTATAGGAACATAGGAAGGGACCTTGGAGATCTTCTTGTCCAACCCCTGCTCAAGTTGGAAGTTTTTGATAGAGGATATACTCAAATATTGTCATCCAGAGTGCATTCCAAGCCACTGAAAGAAATTCTAACACTATTTTTAAAGGTAACAGAGCAACAGAGCAATCTAAGATATTATGCTGCCTGAGACAGAAGGAGAAATGATTCCCCGTTTCCAAGTCCATCCATAGCACCCCAATTAGTCAAGTTATTGTGCTATATTGGGAAGACAATCCCACAAGCCTCTTTCCCAGGAAATAAAAATGTTAAAAATGTTGTCTTTATATGAGGCCCAAGGCCAGTATTAAGAAAATATTTTTTTTTCATTTTTATTTCTTTTATTTCTCATTTTTTTATTTTCATTTTTAAATGAACACTTATATTTTTCAACAGTTCTGAGCAGAGTGGTAAATATTGGAGTATATTTTATATTCAAGGTTGCCACACACTGCATAATAAAATTCAATGTTTTCTTTTTATGTACACTGAGAGCATATGCACCAAGACAAATTCCTTGTGTATCCAATCACACTTGGCCAATAAAAAAATATTCTATTCTATTCTATTCTATTCTATTCTATTCTATTCTATTCTATTCTATTCTATTCTATTCTATTCTATTCTATTCTATATTGTTTCATTTTCCCTGCATATTTGGGAGGTTTATGAACTGCCAAAGTCCTGGGAAAGAAATTGAGTAGGGTTATACATTTTATATAAATATATAAGGGATGGCTTATTTTTTATTTGTCAGTACTCTTGCTTATGTCTAAACCACAGGCCTGTCAAACTGGTGGCTCGCGGGCCGGATGCGTCATGCGCAGGCCACCCCCCCCAAGCTCTGCAAAAGCAAAAAACATCACGGTATGTCACGTGATGCAATCAAATTAGACACCCGTAGTCTAAACTACCAGATCTCTATTAATACAATTTGTTTTCGGCTTCAATAACAGTAAATCATGCTGGTCTTGGCTGATGGGAACATGTTAAAAGATACCAAGTTAGAGAAGATTAATAAATAAATAATAAAATAAGTAAGTAAATAAATCTGGAAAATGCAGATAGTCCTTGATTTATGACCACAACTGAGCCAAAAAATTCTGTTGCTAAGCAAGACAGTTGGGCAGTGAGTTTTGCCCCATTTTACAACCTTGCTTGCCACAGTTGTTGCATGAATCATGTAATTCTTAAGTGAATTATGCAGCCGTTAAGCAAATCTGTCTTCCCCATTGATTTTGCTTGTCAGAAGGTCCCAAAAGATTATCACATGATCCCAGGACATGTGATAATAAATATGAGCCAGCTGCCAAGCTTCCAAATTTTGATCACAGAACTATGGGGATGCTGCAATAGTCATAAGTGTGAAAACATCCATAAGTCACTTTTTTCAGTGCTGTTGTGAATGGTCATTGAACCAGTGGTCAATCAACGACTACCTGGATATTGCAGAAATTTGAACTAATGCAGATGAAGTTTCCAAGCTGCACCTATACAAACATACAATATACGAACTGCTTCAGAAGCCTTCCATTTTCCTATATCCAAATTGCTTGTTACTTATTAAAGTACTCTAAAGAAGAAGGTGGCTACTAAAGACAGATACAACTGCCAGTAATATCACTGTTGTGAATGCAAGTTCTTCTAAACAGAGTAAATATTGTGTTTTAGTTTGATCATAAAATCATTATTAAAGTCTACATACCCATATTCCAAACTGGAAAATTGGTGAAATAAATGACTGGCATTTGATTGGGAAATAGAAAGGAAAAATAGTAATGTTGAGTTTTCCAATGGTTTTAATGAATGGTATCTATTGCTTGCTTTCATCTGCTGTCCGTATTTTTGTTTTGTGTTTGAGTTTATTTATATTCTTTATTTTTATAATTTTTTTTTAATTTTACAAGCTGCCTAGAGTCACAAATATGAGATGGGCAGCTATACAAAGTGAATAAATAAGCAAATAACTTTGGCCCTGATTAGGATATTCTATGATCTCTTCTGATTTTGGATTGCATGAAAAGTCTACCAAGACCAAATGTCTACAGTACACATCTTTTAAACTGAAGCCAAAGAACTCATGTAGCACATGCTTACCTAAACGAGATGTCTGTTTGCGTTTGATTTCAGTAAGCTTGGGAATAGGATAAGGTCCGTAGCAATGAGTGAAAATGACAGCCAGCTGTTGACTAATCACTTCGTTCTGAAACAAAAAAAAAATGCAGTAAAATAAACATAAAACAAAGTTACTTCACTCAAATGTTTTATGGCTTTGAGGATCTAAAAATGTGAGCGGATATTGTCTTACTTCCCTTGAGCAATTTCTCTACTGCATTAGAAGCTGATAAATCAACATTGTGGAGATATCCTATAGGTCAGTGGTTCTCAACCTTTTCTTCACAACAGACCCCCTTTAAATACCTTTTGTGGCCACGGACAATGGCCATGGACCACCAAGACTTAAATATTAAATCAAGCCTTTGTAGGCCCTCTATGATGACATTGCGCCCTGTCCCCCGGGGTGGACCACAGGTTGAGAACCACCACTACGGGTAATTATGCCTCTCATCAGGCAGAATGATACTTTGATAAAACCACATAATGCAAACCTGTTTTTATGCCTTTCAGCTAAAAATTCAGAGGAAAATTAAGTCAACTTCACAGCTCAATAAAACTGTAAATGCATATTTTCATTTTCTGGCAATTCTAATAAAAATAGGATTAACAACATATATCCATGCATCAGGCACCGGAGGCTGGCTGCCAAGGAGAGACACAAAAGTGCTATGCCATACTTCAAACTGCTAGGAAAAACAGTGCTATGAAGCGTATGAGGACATTCATGTATCATATGTGCCTCCTTAAAGCAGCTGCATCTTTTCCCAGGACTCTGTGTCTCTCCTCTACTGCTGCAGCACAACCCCAGGAAAATATGCATTTGGTTAAGAAATTGGTACCACTTCATCTGGTAGCCTATTTCACTAATTCACTAGATCCTACAGTCAAGAGGTTTTCCTTGATAATATAGCTGAAGCTATTCCTCATAGGTTTTAACCCACTGGTACTGATGTTTTCTTCAGGCGCTCCTCTGAAATTGATCCAATCCATCTCTCTGTCTCTGTCTCTCTTTCTGTCTCTCTGTCTCTATTTCCCTCTCCCCACTCTCTCGCAGGCTAATAGAGGAAGGAGCAAAGGTTGCAGCAAGATGGATGAAAACAACTCTCTATTGCTGAATAGTTCATTGAAGTTATGAACTTGAAAGCTTCTGGTCTATAAATAAGGCATTCTTACTGCAATAACTAGAATCCAAATGCAAAAACCAATCCAAATAATAAAATTATAGTTTTCATCCTATTTTTGTCCTAACTAACAATATAGAAAACCATCATCATTCAAAGCAAATTGTTTTTCAGTTTTTTTTAGCTTTGGTGACCATGAATTGATGAAGCTAGAGTGGGGCAAAAAATCTGAAAAAAAAGTTCCATCTATTTCTGTCAAGACTAAACTATTTTTTTCAAAAATAGGCAGAAAGACAGGATAAACTAAAGTAGTATGAGCCATCTAATATTAAAATGAATGGATGAAAGAACAATGATGATGATGAAGAAGATTATGATGATATCAGTAGAACCTTTTAAAAAATAGTTCAGACGAACATGCTTTCAATCTTTGAGCAATTGCTGAATTTTTATAAGAAAACTGCATTATGTACTGGAATGAGACATGCATTTTTTTTTCTTCCTGTCTCTGAGAAATCTATCCATATGTGAATAAAAACAAACTGGGAAAGGGAAATTGCTGATTAAAAGATCACTATGATTCTAGGAGTTTCCGTTTGTCATAAGTCACACCGATATGATTATCATCTTCTTCCAACCACACCCAGAGAAATATGAAGGTGGCCTTGAAGAAAGATCTCAACAGCTTTTACAAAAATATAAGTTTAGATCTGGAAGTGAGGAGGGATTAAGCCAGAAATTCAAGTTTGCCCTACCTTGACTCCCATTGGTATAAGAGGAAGAAAAAGTATCTCTGTCAGGCTTTCAAGATTCTGTTATTATGCCATACAATTAATCAAGTAGATTTCCAGTAGACGTTATTGAAACTGTTCTGCCTCAAAGGACTGACCTCATAAGGTATTGTTAACACAAAAAGGAGCATTGCCCCAAACTTGTCAAACTGTCTTTGGGGAAAATCTCCAGTATCAGTGTTTCATGATTAAATAATACTTTGAAAGATTGCTATCAGAAGATTTGAAATTCAATACTTCATTAATACTAGTCAACATATGTAAGTATCGAATCTAAGATGTTGACGTGAACAGCCAGAGGCAACGTCAACTTTGAGAAAAATAGGTTTGTATTTTGACAAAACTAAATTATAGCTCTTCCAAAGAGAATACCATTAATCAAATGAGATATATAAGATGTCTTTCAGTGGTTACTGGGAATAATGCCAAGACTAAAAAGATCTTTAAAAATTTGTGCCTCAGAAACTCAGGTCCAGGAAAATGTTTATGGGTGTCAGATCAAAAGAGGGCACATAAGATACAGAATCAATACTTCTTGGTTCTTCAGGAAATTTCAACAAATATTTCCTTTTCATAAATTAAAAAAACAACAACAGAAGGGGTCTTTTAAACCCATTGATGAAATATGTTTTAGAAGGAATTATTTATAAGGATTTAAATGCAAATCCATCAAATCCAAGGTTAGTTTCTAGACAACACCATGCTAATCATTTTATGTGACACTGGTTAATTATGAGTATATTGGCATGCCACACTAGTGTACCTGATGTTTGTCTCTCATATGGAGAATGCAAGATGCACATTTATGAAGATTGCGGATCCTGGCTTTTCTGAACTGTTTAGATACAGAAATACTGACATTGATGACAAGTAACATATAGGTTACAATAGTCATTAGACCATAAAAAAATCTATCTGGTTGAGAGAGAAAGGAGACATGAATAATCTAGTTAAAAGTTGATTTAATTTCAAATAATAATAAGTCTGCACTAGGCTACTTCCCAAAATATATGGGATATTTCCTTGAAACAGCATTTGTCTATTGAAACAGCATTTGTCTATTAACAACCAAAATCTTTTATTCCTCTGAATAATGCATGTTTCGTTATCATACTGTTTTATATTTCAAAGGGCATTTTTAATATCAAAATGATACTATGAAACCAAATATGCACTTCAATTATTATTATTATTTGTCTTTTAAGGAATTAAACCACAGTGATATAGACTGCTATATCTTCCAGATCTGATTTAGTGCTCTAGTCTGGAAGTTAAAAGTTTTTAAAATAATTACAATTTTTACATATTATTGAGAATTTGATTTTTTTCAATCAAATTATTAATATGAATTGCTTTTACAATGCACAGTTCATTTAAAGGCATGTCTGTTCACACCCACTAAATGTCATGCATGTTGGATTAATTTTCAGGGGTTTGGTTGGCACATGGAAGAAAGCCATGAGTGATTAAATGTTAGCTTCTGGTGTTGTGTGAATCAATCCAATAGTTGCTTGCTCAATAATCCATGGTTATCTGAACAAGATAGTATCCAATGTGAAGCCATTCATGGAACAGGGCTTCCATGATCCCCCTAACTTTTCTACTTGTACAATATTCTTCATTGTTCATTTTTTGTGCTATCACAAATTATTTCCCATTACATTCAAACTGGCAACCAATTGGGTTTGCTTTCCTTCTACACCAATATTGCAGATCACAGTTTGCAATTTCTGTTTGAAGGTGTATTACACAAATAAGTGTTACTAACAAAATAACTGTTACTTAATAAGGGAGAGGAAGGGAAAGGATAACAAGACAAGGCAGTGTAGTCTGAAACATAAAAGCGTGAATACTTGTTTTCAATACGTTGTCTAATCAGCTTCTGATTAAAATGCTTATTTTCACTGGATTGTAGATTGTAGATGGTTTGCTGCTCTAAAGACTGCTTTACCTCAAATATTTTGGGGGAAGTTTTATTGTTGCACATAAATTCTTCCTTTGCATTTGTAATGCTTCTGTTTTGATCTATAAGCTATTTGCTTTATAAGCAGAAAAGCCCATTACAAATAGTTGTTATTATCTGCAAAATGACAAGTCTGTAGTGTCACCTACCTTACTTGCTTTCAAGATTTCAATCATCAAAGGCAATCCTTGTGTGATGAGTTCTTCAGTATATTCTTCCTCCTGGATAGATTTAAATTCTTTGAGCAAGCACTGGATGAGAGGCCTTCTATGTTGTTGAAAAGCAATTCGCAAAGATTCTAACCAGGTATGGAGAGTCCATGGAACACCTATTTAAAACAAAAAGTATTCCAAAAATTTCTATTGATTGTAAAAAAAATCAGAAACAATATTATAACATGAAGACCTTTGACTTATGAATGTGATTCTACATACACTATTTCCTTTCCTAAGAGTCAATGCCTAATAGCATTGTACATTGGTTATTAGCCAATAACACAAATGGAGAACCCATTGCCAATTTCGTGTGCTTTTCTTTTTGGATACAATTATCAGGTCATCTGCCTTTGTTAAACAAGCAGCCAGTGAAAAGAACAAGGAGTAGTAGTAACAATGGCTTCAGGATGGGCACTGAAATCCAAAAACAGAGTCAAATGGATAGACAGAGCAATAATGGTGAGGAGAAGATGGTTTGGAGAGATAGAATGTCCAGCTGAAAGCACCTTGCCTTAAAGACTAGAACTGAAAGCTGGAACCATCATGATCAATTTTTTCACAGACCTCGTATAAATATGACACATAACATCTAGCAATAATGATATACTGTTCATTTTTGGAAACCCAGCACAACTATAGCAATAGCAATTAGATTTATATACCTTTCCATAGTGCTTTACAATCCTCTCTAAGAAGTTTACAGAATCAGCATATTGTCTCCGATAATCTAGGTCCTCAATTTACTTGGAAAATTGGAAGGCTGAATCAACCTTCAGATGGTCAGACTTGAACTCCTGGCACTAGGCAGAGTTAACCTGCCATACTGCATTCTAACCACTATGCCATTATAATTAACTCTTAATAGCAGTCTTTTCCAATCTGATCCTCCAGTTATGTAGACTTTAACTCCTAGAATTCTCTGGTTGGCACATTAATGGAACCTCATATCTAGAAGGAACCTAATATAGGAAAATCTGCTCTACACAATCAAGACATTGTAAGTTTCGAATTTATTTTGTTATGTTTTTCCTCACTGCTGTTAACTGGTAAAACTCTATTTACCCGAGCAGCCATATGAAGAAATAATCTCAGTTGTTCAATGTTTATTAATTTAAATATAATTCTCTATGGAATGCCAAACATGTTAGACCTGATTACAAAATAGCTGGTTTAATTAGGAAAAGCACATTGCAATGACAATGATAAAACAGCACAATTTCATTATTATTTCAGTGTTCTGAAGACATGTACCTACAAAGTTTTGTTGATGAGGGAAAATGTTTTTAGCCCTAACTAAAGGGACAATTAAAAGACACGACAGGTATCCTACAATAAGTTTACCTGCCTGATGTATAATTGCACCATGTCAGAATTGCACTTCTCAAAACGAAATGGGAGAATCATTGTGAGCTGCAAAAACTGAGCAACATTTCCACACATTTTTTTTAAAGTGAGAATTTCTGCATGTAAAAAAATGAGTGCAGGGAGAAGAATTGGGTAACCATGGGAGAATTAAGAATGGAAATATAGACCTTCCCAAATAAACAAGACAGGTCAAATTCCATATGGAACCCCTAGTGCCAAATCTTTATGTAAGTAAAACACCTACTGTTGAAGTTTTATATAACTCTTTTATAGTAGTAAGAACTGCCTACTATCTGTGAGGATAATTTTTCACATGAAATTTGCACTGCTTGGGGCCACACTTCTCACCTTTATCTTTGTTTCTGCCATGTTCTCTTTATTGTTGCAAAGAAAAGCAAGGTCACTCCTATATAAAGAACAGTTGCTGGAACTGGGTATGTCTAGTTTAATGAAAGAAGGACTAGGGGTGACATGATAGCTGTGTTCCAATATCTCAGGGGCTGCCACAAAGAAGAGGGAGCCAAGCTATTCACCAAAGCACCTGAGGACACGACAAGAAGCAATGGGTGGAAACCAATCAAAGAGAGAAGCAATCTAGAACTAAGAAGATATTCTATTCTATTCTATTCTATTCTATTCTATTCTATTCTATTCTATTCTATTCTATTCTATTCTATTCTATTCTATTCTATTCTACTCTACCCTACCCTACCCTACCCTACCCTACCCTACCCTACCCTACCCTATTCTGGTGACATTTGGTGATGTCACAGTTTGGAATCCCAAATAATCAAAGTTCTAAATGGTATCATGATCCTTCATGATTTTAAGAAGCTTCCTTCTGACAAATAGGAGGAGCCCCAGGATCAGCAACAGTAGAACTAAAATAACATTTAGGGTAGGACTAAAAGTGCAGAGCTCTGTTTTCCTTTCTGCTACCAGTTTCCTGTTCACCAAAATAACTCATGAATTAAACTATCTAATAGAAATTTTGAGATGCGGATATTCAGAAAGCTGATTTTAGAGCAGCATCAGCAGCATGTTCTCTGATGATAATAAGAGAAGATGTTTAATGTTGATCTTCTTTTGGCCTATTCAGTATCTTAAATTCAGTGCAAAAATAACTATAATTTATGATAAGCATGCAATTTAGGATACTTATTGATGCTTTGGATAATGTATGCATTTAACAAATACTATATATGGATATTTCTGAATTGCTCATATATCATTTCTTTTGAAAAAGTATTGCTCTGAAAATGGGCATATACTATTTTTCTTCCTCCCAGCTGTCTTCTTTGTATTTCTTAGACAGCATCTGTTTTTGTCCAAGCATCCAGTCTGCACATTCAAGCTTTTTGCTTTTTCATAAGCAGTTCCTAGTCAATTTCATTTCCAGGATTAAAATCATCTTCTTTGCTCTTCAAAGACAAACTGGATTGAACCAGAATTGCTACTTGTGGAAAGATTCTACACTGTAAAGCCAAAGTAACCTCCTTCCAGAAATTTACTACCTACTAAGCACCCCAGTTTGTCATCTGTTAGAATAGGCTGGGGCATTTGCTTAAAAGAAGGATGGATGCTATGTAGTACTACTGAAACCAGCATGATCTTTTTCAAAAATGTGCATGCCTGTTTATTTTAAAATACTTTTAATTAGGAAAGGGTTGAGTAGTCAGAAGCTCTTCCTATGCTGCTGAGCTACAATCTACAGGATACACAACCAACATGGTGAAGAAAGCTGGGAGGTGTAGTTCAGCAACATATTCAGGACCACAATTCTTTACTCAATTTATTAATGGGACTGGTGGCACAGAGGTTATAATGTAGTACTGCAGGCTACTTCTGTTGACTGCCGGCTGCCAGCAATTTGGCAGTTCGAATCTCACCAAGCTCAAGGTTGACTCAGCCTTCCATCCTTTCGAGGTGGGTAAAATGAGGACTCAGATTGTTGGGGGCAATATGCTGACTTTGTATTTATTTATTATTTTATTTATTAGTCCAATTTATATGCCGCCCTTCTCTGTAGACTCAGGGCGGCTTACAATGCATTATAGCAATAGCCTGCATACCTTTTTGTATATACCTGCTTATTAGGGCTTTTGGCCCCCCCCAAGCGGTGTTGTTCTATACAAAGTTAGCTTATTGCCCCCACAATCCGGGTCCTCAATTTACCTAGTTTAGTTTAGTTTAGTTTAGTTTATTAGATTTCTATACCGCCCTTTTCCTGAAGGACTCAGGGCGGTGTACAGCCATATTAAAACACATAGATTTATAAAATTTAAAACCAATTAAAATCGAATATAAAAATTTGACCTACCTCGAAAGGATGGAAGGCTGAGTCAACCTTGAGCCTGGTGAGATTCAAACTTGCACTAATTGCAGGCAGCTGGCAGCTAAGTGCTAGCACTTAACAGCACTTTAGTCCGCTGCACCACCGAGGCTCTGTGTAAACTGCTCAGAGAGGGCTGTGAAACAGTATATAAGTCTAAGTACTATTGCTATTGCCATTAAATTCATTTGATTTCTGTCTTTTCAGAAAATGAATGTCAAGGCAAGCCAAAACCTATTGTGATTATTTCCAGATATACACATTTCAAACCAGAGAACCAGCAGCTCTAGTTGAGCTAAAGGTTTTTGGGGGCAGAGAAGAAATTAGCAGTCTATATCAACTCCTTTATTTTATTTATTTATTTATTTATTTGTTTAAATTTCTATACCGCCCTTCTCCAATGTAGGACTCAGGGCGGTGAACAGCCAAAGTAAAAACAAGACATACATACAAACATACAAAATCTAAAAACTGTTTAAAATAATTAAATAATTTTGGCCGTAATTAAAACATTCCAATTTAAAATCCATTTAAAATTTGACTCAAGCCAGCCCAGCTAGTTGGAATAAATGGGTTTTCAGGGCCCGACGAAAAATCCGGAGGTCTGTTATTGTACGTAGCTCTGGGGGGAGGTTGTTCCAGAGGGCGGGCGCCGCCACAGAGAAGGCTCTCCCCCTGGGGGTCGCCAGCCGATATTGTCTGGCGGACGGCACCCTGAGGAGGCCCACTCTGTGGGAGCGTACTGGCCGGTGGGAGGCTATTGGTGGCAGAAGGCGGTCTCGTAAGTACCCCGGCCCTAAGCCATGGAGCGCTTTAAAGGTGGTCACCAACACCTTGAAGCGCACCCGGAAGACCACCGGGAGCCAGTGCAGCTCGCGCAGGAGAGGTGTCACGTGGGAGCGCCTCGTCGCCCCCAAAATCCCCCGCGCGGCCGCATTCTGGACCAGCTGGAGCCTCCGGGTGCACCCCAGGGGGAGCCCCATGTAGAGAGCATTGCAGTAGTCCAGGCGGGAAGTGACGAGTGCCTGAGTGACTGTGCGTAGGGAGTCCCGATCTAGAAAGGGGCGCAACTGGCGTATCAGGCGAACCTGATAAAAAGCCCCCCTGGCCACGGCCGCCAAATGATCTTCTAACGACAGCCGTGCGTCCAGGAGGATGCCCAAGTTACGAGCCCTCTCCGTGGGGGCGAGTGATTCGCCTCCAATAGCCAGCGATGGCGTCAGCTGGCTATATCGGGACGCCGATCTACTGGGTGGGACCCAACGCCTTCCCCCTTGCCATGGTCATGATTGTAAAAATGTTCCCAGCTATTCTTGGTTTCTTGGCCAAGAGCAAAATGTATTTCACTTTGGTTCGCAACAATATACATATTTACAATTTTTTTTGAAATTTTTTTTTATACATATTTACAAATTTATGGAATGGGAGCTGTACTTTTTCTGATGTAATAAATCCATAATAATTAAAAATACTTGTTTTTAACACTTGAATTTCCAGTGTTCCTAAACATGTTTATCAGTTGCCCGATTTCTGTTTTGACAAGAACTGAGGAGCAGTCAAAACTGTCAGTTCAACAGACAAGGGTCTCTTACATCAAACCATTTTTCTGACAAGTAATTTCTCATGTGAGAGGAAACCCAAACTGACCTATACTCCTGATGTCAATGGTTACATCCACATAGCCATGTTCAGCGCTGTGATACATCGCCTCTTTCAGAGCTTTGAGTCTGGCCTTGCTGTTGCGGCTTGCACATAAAGGAGCAGGCGTGCTGTCTGCTAAGTCAGTTCCTTCAGCCAATATCTCCTCCAGGGACAAGATATCACTCTTCTCCTTCTCTGGTTGAGCAAGAAGCTTACGAAACACGTTCCTGTCAATCACAAGCCAAAAGACAGAAAAGGGAAGGGCAGAGGCCACCATATGGGAATTGTTAACAGTGAAACAGAAGACAACTAGCCATCTGGCTAATACTAATTCTGCTTAATTCATCCAACAAGATCTAGTAAACAAAGTATATTCTTTTCTTTGCACATGAGCAAGTCAAAAATTCAAAAAAACCCATATCCTGTCCATCAACAGGCTTTCATCCAAAGGCCATTAATGTTCAATGGAGCTGCTCCCAATGAACAAATAACTAGAAACAAGCAATGAAACCCAGCATGTAACCTCTCCCTTACCTCCCACCTACCTGATACGCTTACATCTTGCTAGCTGCGCATGTTCAGTCCTGTGGGGGATAGAATAAGCAATGTATCCGAAGCAAGTGGGCTGGGTGTATGTATCTCTGTGTTTGTTTAGACGGGGAGGAAGGTGTTTATTTTGCTATCTGCAATAATGTGTCTATTGTGCTGTGCAATTAGAGGAGAAAACATTTAATACCTCTGATCACTGCAATCCAGAATTCTCCAGGTGATGACAGGCATAGCTAAATGTGTCATAGCTCATAGCAACTCATGGCCAAAGAGTTCTACAATGAGTTCTTTATTGAACATCTGGCTGACTTCATTTATGACAGATGCATCAAAGGGAAGACTGAGTCTGCCCCAAATCTAAGCTTTTCTCCATCCAAACTTCAGGTGAGATATGATTTCTCAATTGGAACAGAATCCATCCCATCCATCTTTATTTTTAGAATGGAAATATAAAGCCATTTGCAAAAGAGTTCTGGGGTTGTTGAAATTATGAGAGTTGTGATACATCTTATCTGGATGGCATCAATCATTGGAAGGTCACGCTAAGCTATCTATATCCCAATTGGGTAGGTATCCAGGTGCATTCCATTCAAAGGAACATAAATCTCTATAGTTATATTACTATAAATGTCTATATAAATCTCTATAGTTATAATAAATCTACATAAATCTACATAAATCTCTATAGTGATATTACTATAACTAATGACATTTTTAATTTATAGTCAAAATCAGTTCCTGGATTTTTGAAGCTAAAGGATATAAGGACATAATGGAAGAAGATCTTGGTAAATGAAAAACATTAGAAGTGGTGGCAAAGACAACTATTCAATCCTTTGTTACCACAAATAATAGACGGTTGCCTTTCAAATGGCTTTTTTTTTTTTTGCACCTTCAGTTCATGTATTTTCTTGGCCCTGATACCGAAATGCTAACTTTTCCTCTTTAATTCTACAGATGATTATTTATCATCCAATGATTACATCATCAAGGGATGATTTATAAGTGCAAAGAAGATGTCTGGGTTTAGCAGCACAGACAGAAATTCTGTATGACTTAATGGCATTTTTAGACACCTCATTCACTAAGCGCTTAGTAACAAGGTGATTTACAGTCATGTCTTTGTGCCTTTCTGATTCATATATACACATGCTTATTCCCTGCCTTAAACTTGTCTTATTTTCTCACAAGCCACCTCTTATTCTTTCCCCTTTGTTACTAGCCTAATGGTTCATTAGTTCTGAATACTGCCGAGGCAATAAAATTGGCAGATCTTTTCCTTGTGATTCTACCAGATCTTTATACTGAAGAATTGTATTGTGTTGGGGGGGTGTGTGCACTGAGGAAGCTCAACCAATCTCATTGTACATATGTTGTGCACTGGCAATAAAGATTTGAATTTGAATTGAATTTGAAGAATATCTGGAATATCTATTTCCTGAACAAACCTTGCATCTCATATTCCTTTCCTGAAGTTTTACATATGTTGTACATCTATGATCTAGGACTATATTTGGGACTTCTACTCTCTACTGCAATGGTCCTGACTCCACAAATACTTCTGTCTTTGCCTTTCATTGAAATCTCATTGAAAGGTACTCCTGCAAGCTATTTCAGGTGATAGAGCAACTGAGTTATAAAGCTAAAACAAATATCAAGTGACGGAAAATTATGTTCATCAAGATTTTTTTGTCTCGTAATCCATCAGCCCGACACAAGTTGCAGTCTGTTAAAATCTGGACAGCTAAACGGGCCTGTCCTAAATAGATCCTGGTTTGAGACGGCCTACAGGTCAGTTCTGTCTTTGTCCCCAGTCTGATAGCCTCAGAATTGATAAAATACAGCCAATTTATTTTTTTTGGCTGTATTTGATTTGTAGATAATGTAAGGAGCAAAATGAGTACCTTACACTTAAAAAAACTGATCTTGCCACTCAAACTTCCCCAAATGGGACATGTAATCTGATCTGGCAAGAAGCTTAAAGGGTAAAATAGACATTTTAAGCATTTAAGGTAAGAGTTTGCCAGGACAATAATATTTTTCCTAACTCTAGGCTATCTTGATTTTTAACTTGCTTTAATACCAACATCCAGCTTGTAACTCGTTGCCTGCATCTCAGTGGTGTCTGTTCCTGCATTATTATCAGAGGTGGGTTTCAGCAGGTCCTGACCGGTTCTGGAGAACTGGTAGCGGAAATTTTGAGTAGTTTGGAGAACCGGTAGTAAAAATTCTGACTGGCCCCGCCCCCATCTATTCTCTGCCTGACAAGTCCCAGCTGATTGGGAGGAAATGGGGATTTTGCAGTAACCTTCCCCTGGATTGGGGTGGGAATGGAGATTTTACAGTATCCTTCCTCTGCCATACCCACCAAGCCACACCCACCAAGCCACACCGACAGAACCGGTAGTAAAAAAATTTGAAACCCACCACTGATTATTATGGTTATATATACTACTTCTTTACTTTTGTTTAGCTTTCATGGACAATAGCAATAGCAAATAGAATGTATCCTTTACCTATTTTGTTAAAAATAATGTTTAAGAAAAATCTGACAGTGTAAATTTATATATGTGAATCTTAATGTACAAGAATTGCAGATCAAATGCTTTAAATATCCCATTCAAACATTGTTTTAACACTTAACCAAAAGCATACCAAATATACCTGTGTCCATGTGCAGCAGCCTGGCTGAAGGAGTTCATATCACCTTGTGGAGTCATGGAAATTCCATTCCTGTACATTGTTCCAATCATAGGATCAGCACCTCGCTCCAAAAGCAGACTAACCAGTTCAAAATTTCCTACAAATCAGTAACAATGAAAGCCTTTTTAAAAAGCCTGCTTCTTATTCTCTTCAATCAAACAATATTAACTAAGTTATTATGATAAGATAATCCTTACCAGCAGCTGCTGCCAGTTGTAAGGGTGTTTCTGAATAGTTTTCCTCACCATGTTCCAAAGAGCCTTCTACTTTGGCTCCTGCGTCCAGTAGTAGCTATAAAAGAATCCATTGTTTTGTTTTGTTTTTAAAAAAAACATTTCTACACAAGAACTAAAATGCTCATCCAACACAGAAGAGCAATCTTCTTCAACCTAGTGCTGAGATCCATTTTATTGCAAGCCCCATCATTCTGAGCCAGAATCTGCAGTCCCAAAACTTGTGCAAGCTAAAGTAGCTGCATGCTGCAAAATACATAAATACTAGCTATCGCATATGGGATGCAAAAATCCAGATGACCAATAGACAACCAATAAAGTGATGTAGTTCTTTGCCCCCACTTAGTGCATATTCCAGCCCAGATCTGGTAACAGCAAATTAATAAATAGAGAAGTCCAAGGTTAAGGGCCATTAAATTAGGGGCCAGGTCACAAAACAAGATAGTTGTCATCTTTGGTTGCCACCAAAGAAGCATTAAATATCAAGGGAAAAGGTGACAGGAACAGCTGATTTTTAATGCTGTGTGTCAAATGAATTGTAGACTCCCACACACGCATACAATTTGCAGGGGTTTTCCCCCTAACATCTCTTTTTTGTTTGTACCATTGCTGAGACAGGATTACTGCACAACAGTAAATGTGCAATATTTTCGACACAGTCATTCCAAACAATGGCCTTTAAAGGATCAGCCCTTCTCTCTCTTTTTTTTTCTCCCAAAAATGTCCCAAATACTGAATGGTCAATTCCCCGTTTTCTCTTATGATTGCCTTCTTAATCCACCAATTTGATTTATATTTGCTTCAACAAGCTTATGGTTGGCTTCCCAAGAGCTTTCTGTTGTGTTTTCACAGTGAAGGTAAAGTCGATGGACAACTGCCCTTCTTGACAGTTCTTAGGAACTGCAGCCCAGCTATACATCTTCTATTTTCACCTAACCTAATACTCCATTTTCACACAATAAATTGAATTTTATGTTACGCGAAACCTAAAAGATTTCAGAATGACATATTCTTCAGAGATTGGGGATGCTTGGAATGGATTATACATTAAAACAAATACCAAAGGTGAGAAGTTCAAGAATTTCAGAAATAGAACACCCTTAGTGTCTCTATATCTTGGGAGGAGAAGACACATGAGGATTCTATCATGAAAACAAACAGTAATTTACAATACAATCACAAATTACCCTAAAGTGGTTTGAGAAGGCAACATACCAAATGGTAGCAATTGAACATTTTTTTCACCACCACAGAAATGTCAGCTCAGATTATTATAACACTTGAAAGATTGAGGGAACTAAATATGTTTAGGGGAAACCAGCTGAAGAATATGACAGCACTATGCAAAAACCTGAAATAGTATCATAGATGTAGGGTACCATATATCCTCTACCATGGCAACTTTTAATCCATTCAGAACAATCCAAAGATTCAGAAATATAACTATCCAGTCTAAAACCAATCTTCTGCTTATATTATTCTTATTCTTATTGGAGCGGATGCCAAAGGAATTATTCACCTATTCCATGTTGTTGTTGCCAAAGGAACTATCCCATCCAACAACTCTGATTTAATAGAAGAAACTATTTGTAGCTCAGGGTTGAACTGTGGGGTCCTTGGTGCTCTCTGAACTTGTTTTCTTGCAGGTATTTCATTATCCAACTAGTTAACATCATCAGTGCCAGAAGAGGATAGGGTTTGCTTCTTATTTATATAACCCACAACCTGGTCTTTCCAATACTATTTGCACAATCTGTAACATTTCAAGGATTCAACAAATGCAACATTTCAACAAACAGTCGGTTTAGTTTGTTCTAGACTAAGCTATGCTAACTATTATATCATATATGCATTGATGTACATTATCTATCACAGGTAAAGACCTCAATCAAATCAATGTAACCATTTTAAATGGATAATGTCCGTTACTTTTATTTCAGAAGTCTTGTGCTGGATTTAAATCACTTGACTAGGAGCCATGAAAGCACAATGTGCTTGACACTACATTGTTAAAGGAATCCTGTTATTGAAAGAGAGAGCAGTAATAAATGGCACTGAAGAGTGATCAGTCATAAGCATCTTATGGTGGTCTTGCAGTTGGTTCCATCAAAAACAGCACTGCCATTAGGCAACGTGACCCAACAGATGCCGAGAAGTAGAGATCAGCCTTCCAGATATTCTGCTTGAACTTGAAGCCCATTCTCTCCTATTAAAATGATTTTGTATTCAGATGCAGTTGAGGGCACCAGATTGCTGTCTTCCAGTGAGATGGAAGACACTGTTCTGTCACCAACATTGAAGTAATGTCAGTTGCTGGTTCAGTTCACATCTATATATGCAAAAGGGGTGGGTGGGTGAAAAGTATAATGTCCACTGCTTCAGACATCAAAGTATTTATTGTATTCTAAATTACAAAAAAATACAGGAAAACAAGAAAGGCTGAAAAATATCTAGAATGCAGACCACTGGCCTTTGCATAATGCCACACTGATATTTAACCTACAAATCAGTGGTGATATTCAGCCAGTTATATCTGGTTCGGGCAAACCGGTAGCAGCAGCTGTGGGAGGCTCTGCCCACCCACCCAGACGTCACCACGTCCCGCTTTTGACGCTCTGTGCATGCACGCGTGCTCACATTTGTGAACCGGTAGTGAAGGTAAGTGAATACCACCTCTGCTACAAATAATGTAAGAACTTTCTTCCTGGATCTCGCTAATGGAGATACCATTTTCAGTTTCAGAAAGCAGGATATCATAGAGAAATCATTTTTTGCTTCTCTCCAAATTAGAGATAAAGCAAACTTCCTTTCCAGTTTTTCTAATAACCTCTGATAAACTTATCGTCTATGAAACCGTCATCACTTTAAATGTCTTATGAGCTTGGAGCTGGAATTGATAGCCACGAATATCATTAATTTGTTCTATATAGCCTGAAGAAATTATAAAGTTTTAGTCAATGAAACTCATTGGATGAGGGGTTTTAGAGCCCCAAAACAATTCTGCGTGGTCCCTAAACTCCTACAGTATTATTCTTTCTATTTGTATTTATTGTTTTATGTCTATTCTTTTTTGACTGTGGTTTTTTAAAATGAGGTTGGACAAAAGGAGGAAAAGAAAGGAAGCTTTCTTTTATAATATATTATCATGTGACATGATAATATATTATTAAATAATAAATAAATGGATACATAAAACACATGGTCAAAAATTATTCAAAAGTGCCAATAGGATATTATTGGTATAATTTCTTTTTTAATTGCCTTATTTACACTTCACAGTGATTTAGCCGTTAATTGCATGCAAATTTCTCAGGTTTAATTCTAGCTATCCGATGAGAATTACTTCCTAATAGGTATACTTAAGACTGCAGCCTTATACTTGTAGTTGTATATAATAGAGTTATTATATATCTGCAGAGCAAAGAAAGAAGTAGCAAAAAAAAAAAAATGAAAATGGCTGCCGTATGGAATGATTGCCAATTAAAAACTTACCATGAGAAATAAACTATGAGATGGAGCAAAAGGGAAATACAGTAATACCTGGACTACAGGAATATGTCCATGCAACACAGCAAATGTCAGGGCGGTCCAATGACGGGTCTCAGGATGGACGGATGGATATTTATGAGGAGTATTGACAACCTATAAACAGATAAAGTAGGTTTCTTATATATATGACTCTTCAGCAAAAGCCATTGTATGTGCAATCAAAACAAACTTGCCAGAATGCTTGGCATGTTAAGGTACAGAGAAAAAAAAGCAAGCATGGAAAAGAAACTCTTTTTAAAAAATATTTTTTTAATTTTTAATCTAATCAAAATTTAACTGGGCAACAAAATAGACTTCCTTAATTTTTCTTAGATCCTTTTAATCATAAGGCCTAGCTAGATACAATTCTTACAATCAATCAATACTCATCTGATGATCACATGAGTACGTCAGTAGCTTCAAACTATATTCTCAACAAACAGAAAGGGAGATGCTACTCTCCATCTCCATCTCAAAGTATCACAATCACATACATACAGTGTTAGGCAAACCTACCAAACTCATACAATGTTTTGACCAAACCAAGTGGACCTTAAAGCTACAAGTTTCTCAGAAATCAGTTAATGACCTGACTTAGACACAACCTTATAAGAAAAGGTTTTTGAGAGCCCTGGTCTCAAACACACCCTTTTCCTCCTAATAAATAGACAGAAAGAAAGAGTCCCACTTTAAATTTAGAAGAAGTGTGGTTTAATGTGCTGTCTAACTAGTCATGGTTCATGGTACCATTACCAGCTTAGGCAGAGCAGAGACAGGGAAATGTTCCATTCTCTGCTGCCTATTCTACCATGCTATGGCAGCAGAGAGAGAGTTGAAAGCTCCATGGCTTTTCTCTCATTCTTCCCAGCTCTTTGCCATACTCCATTCTCCAGTCTGAACCTCAAATTACACTTAATTTTAACTATATAATAGCTAACTTTAACTTAAAGTTAACATATATCTATAGTCAGGATTGTGAATTATATTTATTTATTTATTAGTCATTAGTCATATTTCTATGCCGCCCACTCTCCGAGGACTCTGGGCGGCTTACACCAAAGACAGTATACTAAATAGCATATTGCCCCCAACAATCTGGGTCCTCATTTTACCCACCTCGGAAGGATGGAAGGCTGAGTCAACCTTGAGCCGGTGAGATTTGATCTGCTGATTTGCTGAACTAGCAGTCAGATGAAGTAGCTGCAGTACTGCACTCTAACCACTGCGCCACCTCGGCTCTTTTAATGTTAACATTAAAGATAGTTTAATATGATGCCTGAAACAATTCCCTGAGAACATATTGTTGGGGGCAGGGGGCGGGGAAGTGCCATGTTCTATACCAGTGATGGCTAACCTTTTCCGGACCGAGTGCCCAAAATGCAATGCATGTGTGGCCCCTGCACATACGCCCCGCCCCTGCACATGTGTGCACGCCTCCCGCACATGGCCTGCCCCCCTGCGCATGCTCCCCGTGTATGCGCACACAGCCCTCCCGCATGCTCCACGCATACAGAGCAGAGATCCAAAGACCAGCTGGCCAGCGGGAGGCGTGCACACATGTGCGGTGGAGCTGAACTGGGGTGACGGCTTGCGTGCCCACAAAGAGGGCGCTGTGTGTCACCTCTGGCACACGTCCCAGAGTTTCGCCATCATGGTTCTATACAATGTGTAAATTTTTCTTGTTCTGCTGGCCATCCTAAACAGCAGAGGATTGACTTCAGCAGATTTAGATTAAGTTTAGAATATTGAACTAACTGTCCCAATTTTTTCTCTATAGTTTTCGCTATTTGATTGCTGGCAAGAAAACAATCTTCTACTATCTAGTCAATCATCAGTTGTAAACTTGTCACACACAGCACTGTACTAGCTGCAATTGATTATTTGTTAGAACATGTAAAAAAGAATGCCTACAAATGTCAGCTTCCCACAGGAATAGTCTCATGCCAGGCTACTTAAGAGTATTTCAAGGTTAGACCAGGAAATTAAAAAGACTATGTATTGGAAATTAGTTCTCATATGAAATTCTCACCAGCTCAATACAAAAACATTTCAAAATAATAGTAGCAGAAATAATGCCTGCTATCTGCACTTCAGCCTATTCCAAGACAAGAAGTAACATCATAACACAGAGGTATCTGAAATTCTGAACAGACTAATTGCTGCATCTCATAAACTCATAAAAAAAGATATAAATTGCTGCATTTCACACCTCACAATTATTTTTTTAACCTAAGAAACCCTAATCCGCAAACAAATAAACAAAACATATAAAAACCTATTATCATAATGCACAGTTCAAGTTTTTAAAATAGCATGAAACCTTGACTACATGAGATAAACTTTCCTGCATATCAATAAAGAGCTAGTCCAATACATATATTTAAAAAAACCTAGGTAGTACTGTCTTCTTTAACAAAAAATATTTTTGGCTGCCCCCCAGATTTACTTTTTCAAATTCTGATTTTGCCAGCTTGTAACTTTATACCATGTGAACAAAGGTTAAAATTATACATCTATTCCATCACTTTCCAAATTCCACAACATGTTCCAGAATAACCCTGAGAGAGAGAGTGACTGGCCCAAAGCCACTCAGCTGGTTTTTATGGCTAAAGTAGGACTAGAATTCACAGTTCCTGGTTTCTAGCCTGGTGCCTTAACTATTAGACCAAACTGGCTCTTTTTCTCTCTTTCAGAATCCACTGCACCTTTTTTCGTACAAATAAATATGACTTTATAACTAGTACTTAGTATCACCCAGCTAAAGGATTTCGGTCCCTTCTTTTATAAACAGCCCTACGAAAACACAAATGCCCCCTTAATCCCTTCTATGACATGGTTTGCTAATAAGCTTTTGTTGGCTTGAAGGTTACAAATGAATGTTGTCCCATTGCAGATATCCCACCACAGTTAATGACAAGGCTCTCTGATATCAACATGCTGCTTCAGTATAGATTGCAATGCAACGCTATAGGAAGTTTTAAAGGTAATGGTTTTCAGACTGCTATAACAATTTTTCACACCAGAGAAAATCTTGTCTATTTTTAAAAGGCACTCTTCTTCCCATCCCAATTTTACTCCATTTCTCAATGAAGAGTTCCACCAGAGACTCTGTTGCACAAACATCATGAAAAAAATCAATTTTAAATATTTCAACAAATGGCAAACCAGATTGCATCAATTTTCATTTGCTAACAAACCAAAGACATTTAGAGAACAACTGAAAAGCCCAGCACTGGGTCCTATTTTAGAATTTTACGACCGCATTTACCTTATCTTAATCTATCCCACTTCTCCATCAAAATTTCTGCAAGTAGCAAAGCATGATTTACAACAAAGCATGATTAAATCAACTTCAACCACCCTTTCCTCCATTCTCCTTATCTGCCTTTCAGTATCCCCTTGTATAATGAAAATTATGTTTACACCCTATTTAATTATCTTCAATTGGCCTTCAATATATATTACTTTAATATGAAGATTGTCACTTGTCTACAATGTTTCACAAAGTTTGTGAAGCCATCAAAGATTAATAAATCTCCCATTATTAAGTCTTGCTGTTTTCACTGCACTATCAGCAATAGAAAGCATATTTTTTCCCCTGAAACAAGCTACTATTCATTCACTGTATTGTGGGTAGCCTTAGGCAAACTAAAAAGTAAACAAAAAAAATGCTGCATCATGTTTTTCATCCTGGCCCAATTTTTCTGAATCTTTTAGACTTATAAATCTTACAAAGAACTGATTCTGCAAGATTTGTCCCAAATTATACCCTGGCAAATGTAATCAGGAGCTCTATAAGCAGAATGATGGAACAATGGGCAACTTATGATAAAGGAGAAGAAATTATGTTATTAGTTCACCCTCATATGATTATCTTTTATATATATTGCCAAAGAGCCTTGTGAACAAGGACACAAAAATTATTAGATTGTAAAAAGCTCACTGTTCCACAGGATGCAGAAGAGAAACAGAAATTATGAGTACAAAAGAAAGAGCATCTCATTTCAGCTGGATGTTGAAAAGTGCCCCTTTTCCACAAATGGAGCTTCCTTCTCCTCCTCTTCTTCTTCACTTCCTCTTTTACTGCTTCAGGTGTTGAGGAAATAAAATGTACTGGTTCTTGCTCTTCCGGCAGCCTCAACCTTTGTTAATTGATGTTGTTATAGTGTGCCTTTGATGTTGTCTCTCCATCTTCTTTTTGGTCTACCTTGTGTTCTTCGACCTTCTCCCCTTTTTGTGAATGTCTTATATGGCATGGAATCCCATGACCTCCTCTCCAGGTGAGCAAACCACTTACCATATTTTTTTTGTATGTAGTTTAAGATTGGTTGTATGCCAATTCTTTCCCTTCTGGCCACCCCAACAGTTTTCCTCAAACATCTCATTTTGTGGTGACTAACTTTTGTTTATGTTTTATTTTAAGTGTCCATGTTTGGCACTGATAACATAGAGTGGGGATGAATATGCTTTGTATGAGATGCTTCTTTATTATTTATTCTTTTTTATTCTTTATTGACTGACTGACTGGCTAGTTCAGTCCATTCTCTGCCTGCATAAAATGTCAGTTTGGTTGATTGATTCATTGATATATAAGCCATATTTTGTTCAGGAGCTCGATGTTAGTTTAAGCCACTTTAAGCCAGGGTTTAAATACAAGCTTATATGAAAGAAGTGTGTATACCAGACCATGTACATGCAGCTATTACGCCATAAAAATACTGATGCAGACAAATTCTGTAGCTTGTGACCACAGTTCCACCAGCAAGATTTTTGTTGGCTTACTTCTTAGTGAACTGATCGAGCTTAAAATTTCTGGACTTAAAATTTCAGTGAAGCACCCAATCAAAGAGAAGGATAGTCTAAAGCCCAAATTAGGCTGGATTGATCTGGATATCATGCTAAGATATTAGATGGCTTGTTTGGTTTTGGCTTACTATAAAACCATCAAAAGATCCTGGTAGATGATAGTGCAGTAACTTTAAAAAATTAAATTAAATTGGATGAATCTAATTAAGAAATTAGGAACTACAATGTTAAGATCATTAAATAATAATACCGATAATATGAAGTGATACATTTGGAAGACAACATAGAGCAGCGGTTCTCAACTTTTTCTTCGCCACAGAACATGTCCAAAGACACCCAAGACTTAAGTCAAGATTTAAATCATAACATTTCTTAAAGCCTTCGCAGACACCCTGTGATTACATCACAGCCCCCCAGGGATCTGCAGACCACAGGTGCAGAACTACTGTCATAGGGGACTGGGTTTAGCACCAGGAAGTACTAGGCCTTGATGTCATTGCTGGATAAGCATTGCTGTTTTGCTCAATTACTTTTGGCTTTCAAGGATTCTATTTTCATTCCTGTATGCAAAAACCATTATTAAAGAGAGGGAGCGCTTCATGCATCAGAGGGTAAAAATGTTCCTGAAGATGGTTCAAAAAAAGATTAAATCTGGATTTGACATTTTAGCTGTTCTAACAAAGTCATGCAGCATTTTAAAACATGAGTGCCCTTGTCTTTGGCTTCCTGCTTTTTAACCTGTCTTCACAGAACAGATGCAATCATAAGAATAGTCTCACCTCAGCATTTAGATCTGCTCCAGCATCCAGTAACATCTGGACCATGGCCTCATCACCCCGCACACAAGCATACATCAATGGAGTCATACCCTGTGTGGACAGCAGTATTCATAATCATTGATTTATAGTCTTTGATTTATGATCTTTCATTCAGGATCACAAGGTGATGTCCTAGTGACCAGACTAGGGCTCAAATACAAGAAGCAGGACACTAGACCATGTGCAAATACCTATCAATCCACAAAGGTATTATTTAATTCAGACAAGTTTTATTTGATATTATTTAATTCAGACAAGTTTTATTTAATATTATTTGATTCAGGCAAGTTTTATTTGATATTATTTGATTTAGACAAGTTTTATTTGATATGTGAGGAAAAATTGAAAGGATTTTCAATTTTCAACTATGCAGCTAATCTTATCACTAGCATTATAGGCAGAAAAAAATCCCACAAGAAATGTCCTTGAGGTGCATGATTATCAAATGATAATCTTATGAAATATGAAGTTGATTTGCATGTCTGGGTTTGCTCATTTATTTCATCAAACTTTTCCCCCCCAGATTTTATTTAGAAAAACAGATGTGAGATGTTCAAAATGGGTTCAGGCAGTTCAGCCTCAACATTCAGCCACAATTGGGATCAGAATTTCCATTGCTAAGCAAGACGGTTGTTGAGTGAGTGATACCTGATTTTACCACCTTTTTTGGCATAGTTGTTAAAAGAATCGTGTGGTTGTTAAGTGAATCTTAGTTCCCCCATTGACTTTACTTGTCAGAAGCCAGCGGTGAAGTCACAAATGGCAATCACATGACACCAGTACTCTGCAAACATTGCAAATACATGGCAGTTGCCAAGTGCCTGAATTTTGCTGCTCATGGGACCATGGAGATGTTGCGATGGTTATGCATGAGGACTGGATGCAAATTACCTTTTCAGTGCCATTGTAACTTTGAACAGTCACTAAATGATTAGCTGTAAATCGAGGACTACCAGTAAAGCATACTTTTTAAAAAGCTGTTTATTAAATTTTGAGTAAAGCTTCTTTGCCAAGATGAAGGTTTTTAATCTCAAGATCTTTATGGAGTCTGGACTCCACTCTACTGTTACCTACAAAGAATAAAATATTGGGCATTTATTTTGCAGAGCAGTCCTTCATCAATTTTATGTTGTTATTTTATTTTAACAGGTTAGACCAGTGATGGCAAACCTTTTAGGCACAGTGTCCAAACCGGAAGGCGCCCACCTGCCTGTGTGCATGTGCGCGCACCACCCAGGGTGTTGGAAATCTGACGACCATCTGGCTGAGCTGGGGCGACGGCGCATGTGCCCACAGAGAGGGCTCTGCATGCCACCTCTGGCGCACATACCATAGGTTCACCATCACGGGTTAGACTTTAACAGGTTTATTTTAATAGATTAGACTGGAACTTTATATTAATTGCCAAAAGTATTAACTGCAATTGGAGAAGTAGCAGCTTTGGTATGCATGCCTTTAATATATACTGATTTAATTTGAAATGAAATGCTAGGCCACTCTGTTGAGAGTTCCTAGCTCTAGGGGAACACTGTCCTGTTTGGAAGAAAACTAGATTAACTGACTCTTCACTACAGAGCCTTCTAGCTGCAGAAAATGAGCCGAGGTGGCGCAGTGGTTACAGTGCAGTACTGCAGCTACTTCAACTGACTGCTAGTTCAGCAGATCAGCGGATCAAATCTCACCGGCTCAAGGTTGACTCAGCCTTCCATCCTTCCGAGATGGGTAAAGTGAGGACCCAGATTGTTGGGGGCAATATGCTATTTAGTATACTGTCTTTGGTGTAAGCCGCCCAGAGTCCTCAGAGAGTGGGCAGCATAGAAATATGACTAATAAATAAATAAAATAAATAAATTTATATTAATCTGAAATATTCTGTCCCGCTCATCAAGGTATCCTTTGTGATTAATGTTTCTTTGACAATATTAGGCACAAATGTAGTCAAGAAGGGAGAGTTAATCATTAGGCAGATCAGGTGGCCAAGACACTGAGCTTGTCGATTAGAAAGGTCAGCAGTTTGGCGGTTCGAATCCCTAGTACAGGTCTTTTGTGTGAGCAGGGGGTTGGGCTAGATGACTTCCAAGACCCCTTCCAACTCTGTTACTGTTACTATTACACAAAAATGTGAATTGATGTTTGTTTGTATTAAAGAGAGGTGCATGCTCCAAAGGGAGAACAAATGAATGGAGCAAGAAAAAGTAATTTGCCTCCATTCTGCAAAGAGATCTCTCTTTTTTTGGTAGGGCTAAGTTTTCCTAAATGTTTCAGGATTCTTAAGAGTTTTTGTTTTGCTTCTTTAGAAATTTTAAAAGCAAATATGAATAATGTATACAATTTTATTATTGGTGAAAATAGAACAGGGAATCTTGCCTTTCTTATTTGGCTGTGAGATTCCTTGAGTTTCAGTGGTCACAAAGAAGAGATGTACAGTTGCTCCCAAGTGCTATTTTAAGTATGTTACCACTTACTGATCATAAATATGTCTATAATAAACTCCCCACATAAGCAACCCAACCGAGTAAAAGAAACTCATTCTCCTTAAGCACTTTGTTTCAAGCTGTTCGGAAAATTAATATTTAATTTCAAACTTTTTTTAAAAAAAAGCAAAGTCTTTTATTTTCTACATGGTTTATAATTCTTTATTACCTGTTCACTCATGCTGTTAATTCCATCAGGCCCCAGCAAAGATATGGCCTGCTTGACCAGATCTGTTCGGCCACAGGTCAACATCCGGAACCCTAAGTCTTGCTTGAATTTTGCTTCTGTGGCCACTGCGTCCAGTTTCCGAGAAGCACAGAAGCAGTCATCAATTCTGTGAATCGAAGGAAAGAGTTAGAAAATTCTTTCAAAAGAGATTTTTGCCATTCATTTTTTCCACAGCCACATTTTGCCTTTGAATGACATACACTGCCATTGCAACAAACAACCTGAATAACGAACTGTCAAGGAGGATTTACTCAGAGGAAATCTCATCCCAAAATTATAACTATTCCTACCAGGTTCTTCTAGACAGGTGTGCTACATTTTTGCCCCAAGTTTCTTTCCCTTAATATAGAATTGCAGTTGTCACATTTGATTGTTACTTAAATTTTAAAGGAGCCCAGTAATTGTCAGGAAAAAGCAGGAACTCAGATAGATTAGAGCTAATAGACAGAGACTATGGTCAAATAGATTTGGGCTAAAGGTGAGGCTCTCCATCATAAAATACTGGTTCCCAGAGCTGGAAAAAAATCTCCCCCCTTTTTGGTTTTTTTTTTTTTTTGACCTGATGAGAAAAAAGTAGACTGTAGAATGGTAGCACTTAAAGGATAGACAGTCATCAGCGGAGGAAAATGTCAGTCTTGCATTCAGCCAAGTAGCATCTCCAACCTGTGATTCTATAGAGCAGGAGTAACAGTAACAGTAACAGAGTTGGAAGGGGCCTTGGTGTCAAACTCGATTTCACTGACGGCCACATCAGGGTTGTGTTTGACCTCGGGGGGGAGGGGTGTGTGGACAGGGTGGTGTGGGCAGGGTAGGCGTGGCCAGCTCGACATCACTCATGTCGGGGGCATCTGTGGTGGCCAAATGCTAAGTAGGACCCTCAGACCACCCCTCCCTCTCATTATAATCTCCTTCCTTCCTTCCTTTTCCTTCCCTCTTCATTCTCCTTTCTTCTTTCTTCCCCTCTTTTCTTCTTTTTCTTTTTCTTTTCTCCCATCCTTTCTCCTTTCCTGTCCCTTCTTGGATGCTCAAATGTAAAAGGGGAAACATTTCTCCTTCTGTTTTGTTTTGCTTTTAGTTTGGTTTGCTAGCCTTCCGCCAGTGAAAACAGAGCAGGGGGTGAGATGCACGCGGGCCTCGAGTTTGACACCCTGCTCTAAACATATACAACTGCTATTTCCTTTAATTTCTAATGACAGTTCTAGATCTGGCCTCTTATTAACAATTCTTTCATAATAAACATAATAAATTACATCAAGTCTGTTAACATAAAGTCTGCCTGGTTGCTGTCACTGTTGTTTTCTATCTCTTATGGAAGGAAGGAAACAGGATGGAAACAGGTAAACGTTAACAGCTAGGTTTTATTATACCAAACATGGGATCCAGCAATCTTGTTATTGTTCCCTCTTCTTTACAGCATGACTTTGGAAAGCCCTTGAGGCTCCTTAATATTACTTTTGCACTTGATGGGGCCCTCTTGCAGGGCTGCAGACCTCCTACATTTTATCAAGGACTATAATTTTTGTCTTTCCCTTTTTTTAGATGTTGTAAAAGCATTTTGACTGATGGACTGTTGATGTAAAACTGTAACTGTGCAAATCACTTCATAAACCCTTAATTGGTCTAATTAAATCACTGTCTTTAAAGTGATCTTTGTTTCCTTTTCTAAATAGCTACTTTTACATCTTATCCCTGATCATTTTCAAAATCAGACCATTTATAATATTGGGATTTAGGATAGCTTTCTACTTTAATTTGAATTCTTAGAGCATACAGTTTTGTGATTATATGTTGCTAAATATAAATAGTTCTGTACCTGCCTTGACATTTCACAGTCACTGGGCCTTTCCATACCATGAACAATTTTTATCTTGTGAATCCTCACAAAGCTCTTTGAAACAGGATTGCAATTATTGTCACTGTAAATCTCAGCCACCCCTGAAAGGCAGATCATATCAATATATGACGGGTAGCTATGTTGGGGAAGGTTGACTGCAAAAATGTAAATAAAAGTTCTGAAGCCTGAAAATGGTTTCTTGGTTGCTCTCTGCCATTAAAAAGCCTCAGTGACTTCCAAAGGTGAAATAAAAGCATATAGGTTATTCTTTTTCCCAATAATTAAAACCATAATTGTGTGTTAGTATAGTAGCTGGAACTAGGGAGAAGAAATATAATTTCTGAACAAGCCATATACATTGGGCACTCCAGCAATAAAATATTAACCTTGTACGGGGGGATAATATAGTGGAAGAGGCTGGTTTGAATCCAGATGTTGGGAGATAAGGTGAAACAAAACTTCAACTAACAGGAAAAAGAACCACTTTTTCTTGTTAGTTGAAGCCACAGAATCACACCTACGCAATGCAAAGGATAACCAAATTTCAATATTGGCTTAGCCAGACCAAAGTGAACGGTGATAACAGGTCCAGAGGATTAATAAAGAACTCCAAAACATTGTTATGAAAGTATACACTGCCTCCAAAACTCCTATCCTATGAATTCCTATCACATACAAAAATAATTGATGTTAATATAATCAACCTCTGATACTGAAAAGAGTTAATTTAGAAACACTCTATTGTGTCAAATGCAGGAAATCAGGAGTCAAATGAATATATAGTTCAAATGAATATATAGGTTTATTGCAATCTTAAGCTCTCTACAAGAATCTAATCTACTAACTGTCAAAGCAAATTGGTGGTAGATAAGAATCAAAGGAATTCAAAGTGAGCTGGACTTTGATCTCTTGTGGGACTCGAGACTAATGATGCCCTTGACCCCTCCCTCAGGCTCAGTCTAATAATCTCCTACACATAGCAAACAATGGGCTTGCTTGACTGTGGGCTTTACTACTATGGTGGTCACTTTACAAACCCAGTGTTCACTTAATGGTCACACTAATAATCTGGGTAGGTGTCTGTAGGATAGGACAACCTAGGCAAGAAACATGCAGCTAAAATAATATTTAGATTAATTCTTACAATGACTATAATTGACCTATGCAGGAAAATTGCAACAGAATGAAAGCAAATTCACCTTTATTATTTTTAAGAGCCCAAGTGACCTACAAGATGATGCACATTTCATGCACTGGATTGCTTCCATACAATATTTTTCCAACTTAGTGCCTTCCAGATGCATTGAACATAATTTCTAGTAAGTTAATACATCTAATACAGACTTCATAAAAGTTAAGGAAATATATTGGTGTCTTGTTTCTTCTGGTAGGACAAAACTGTTTGGGGAAGCAAATTATATTTGGGAAATTGAGACTGCGGAACAGCTTCAGTTCACCATCTTCTGCTATACTGATTCAATTCAGAAAGTCTTAAAATTGCATGTCGGGCTGAGCAATGAAACATAAGAATATCTAGACAAATCTCCTATCAAGTAAGTTTTCAAATCCTATTCATCCTCTGGAATCATCAGCATCAGAGACTGCTAGATTGTCAAGGAGTTTGTTTACAGCCACACGCTGGGGTGATATTTTTGTCCCTAATTATTGCAGCTCTCACAGCTGAAATTAGAGAATTAGTCAAAATTCAAGACACGGACAAGGACACTCAAGGAGAGAAGCATACGAAAGGGGTATTGAAAGTAATTTGGAGAAAACTATATTGTTTTCCTGTATTATTTGTCTCTGTGTTATTTTACTTTATTGTTCTGCCTAGTTTTTGTATTAATGCTTTTCCCAAGTCACTTTCAGCTTGCTCATTATATCTACCCAAACTATACTCTCAGGAAGTGTGGAAGGCATAAAAGAATCAGGCACATATGTGTTTTTTCATAAATATATAGCAATTATATTCTATTCTCTTTCCATTCTTGAGTCACCCAAGTACATTCCATCCTTAGATTCTAAAACACTGATCCATCACCTTCAAATCCTACTAAATCACTGTCTATCTGGGGCTTATGACAGCATCATTGTAACTCCTCTATAGACTATTAAACCACTCAAGACTTAGTCTTCTTGGTCAATACCAAAGCATAGACAACTGCCAGACAATCAGTATTTAGCCATCAGTGACAACTGTTTTGATCCAACCCTTTGTGCCTAAACACAAACGTCTGTTCACCAAGTTAAGAGGGGGAAAAAAGATGAAAAAGAGAGGATATATGCAAGCATGGTGGCAATTGTGTATTATTTGGCAAGCGAGTATTACAACATTTGGATTTCTTTATCAAACCAGCATGCTTACAATAGGATAACAGCTGGGAAGGAAGAGCAAGAAACACAGACTGTCTCTTCAAAGCAAGGGAATGTTGAATGGCCTGGTAGCTCAGCAGACTAAAAGCATTGTGATTAACACCAGCTGTCTGCAATTACTGTAAGTTCGAATCTCACCAGGCTCAAGGTTGACTCAGCCTTCCATCCTTTCTAAGGTAGGTTAAATGAGGACCCAGTTTGTGGGGGCAATAAGCTGACTTTGTATAAATATACAAAAGTATGAAGGCTATTGCTTAACACATTGTAAGCCGCCCTGAGTCTCCAGAGAAGGGCGGCATATAAATCAAATTAAAATAAATAAAATAAATAAATAAATGTTACATTCCTGATTGAGGAATGGCAAATCTCCCTTGAAACAGTTTCCTTTCATTTGTCAGAAAGAACAAAGAAACTTGGAATTTATTGCAACGGCCGGCCTCTGGCCACAACATCATCATGATCAGTGGGAGAGAAGTTCATCTCATTCTAGTAAAAGAACTAAATCTGAATAAGGGATTTCTGGAATATGAATATGACACCAAGCTCTCATAAATAATTGTATATATTAGGAATAAGCAAAATTCTGGCAAATTTCTGTTTATTCTACAGTAACAGACTGCCCAATAAACAATAAAGAGGTTAAACTTTTTAACTGAAATATAAATAAAAACTGAGGTTGACTATTTACTTAGCTTCAGAGTTCACCACTTATAAGCTATGAGTGGTGACTCTTTTTTTTTTCAGGGTAGCTATGCTGGACTTTTCCGAGATTTGTAGCAGTGGTGGGTTGCTCCTGGTTCGGTCCGGTTCTATAGAACCGGTAGTAAAACTGGTGGGAGGCTCCGCCCACCCACCACGACATCATCATGGGTGATCTGCACATGTGTTCTTCCGCTGCGAACCGGTAGTAAAGGTAAGTGGAACCTACCCCGGATTTGTAGTAGCATGTGACACACACACACACACACACACAGAGAATGTGTGTGTGTATATGTGTGAGGGAGTGTGTGTGTTTATATTTGTATGTACATGGAGACAAAACAGGAATGGCAACCTGTAGCCTGCAATCTCAATGCAAGTTCCAAACGTCTTTCTTGCTGACCCCAAACACTATGGCACCGAACACTGACATGTTATTGAGAATGATTTCCTTCCTCTCTCAGTAGAAAATGACCATTAAAATGGTATAAATTATCTTTTAAGCCCAACATGTTAAAAAAATAAAATAAAACAAAAGCAGGATTATTCCTCAAAAGAGAAATCAAAAGAGAAATTAATCCAGTGTCCTGGATCCAGTCTTGCCCACTTTGGTGACATCACAGATTCACTCAATGCAATGCAATCCACAACCTCCTTCTCTAGGGGCAGCTCTCAACTGAAGAGTCATTTCGATGAAATGGTTAAGGCACCAGGCTAAAGACTGGGAATCTGAGTTCTAGCCTACTTTAGACCCAAAGCCAGATGGGTGACCTTACACCAGTCACTCTCTCTCAACTCTGAGAAGAAGGCAATGGCCAGCCTCTTCCAAGAAAATTGCAGGGATTAGTCCAGGCAGGCAACACTGACTTAAAGACACAAAAACAACAAGAGTTCTTAATCACCATATACTAAAACACAATAGATTATTGACATTATTGTTTCCCTTAATTTGTATCTAGTTGTCAGGTGGTGACTTAAGGAACATCAAGGTTACAGCAAAACAATAACAACAAACTAACAACCATAATACATACAGTGTATAATACACTGAGCCAGAGCTACCTGTAACAGCATTGCTAAAAAGGCATCAAGAGTTGTTAACCTAATCTTGTGAAGCTTCTTCTCCGGTAATATTGTACTGCAAACTAGGCATACAAAACCTTTGCTAGACCAATTCTAGAATACAGCTCATCTGTCTGGAAACCCGCACTGCATATCAGACATTAATACAATTGAGCGAGTCCAAAGATATTTCACAAGAGTCCTCCACTCCTCTGCTCGCAACAGAATACCTTATGCCACAAGGCTTGAAATTTTGGGCTTAGACAACTTAGAACTATGCCACCTTTGGTCTGACCTAAGCGCAGTACACAAAATTATCTGCTACAACATCCTACCTGACAATGATTACTTCAGTTTCAACCACAATAATACACGAGCACATAATAGATACAAACTTAAGGTAAACTGTTCCAAACTCGATTGCAGAAAATACGACTTCAGCAACAGAGTGGTCAATGCCTGGAATGCACTACCTGACTCTGTGGTTACATCCCCAAACCCCCATAACTTTAACATTAGACTGTCTACTGTTGACCTCATCCCATTCCTAAGAGGTCTGTAAGGGGCGTGCATAAGCGCACCAACGTGCCTACCATCCCTGTCCTACTGTCTCCATTTATTCGTATCCATTTCCTGTAGTCATAATCATGTTTATACTTATATCTGTTATCTTATACATGCTTGACAAACAAACAAATAAATAAATAAGCAACCCAAACACTCATATATTATGTCTTATGCTTTAAAACCTCATTAAAAGTCTTTTTTCATCCATTTGTATCCATTTGATACAAGAAATGTTGCTGTGTATATGTTGCTAACATATACACAGTAGATAATCCTTTTCTCATACAGCGAAGGGAGATCTTGTAACAGACTGTGAAGATCTTGACAAAAATGTCCATGTTTGTTTGGGGTTGAAATCACTGGTCTCCAAAGACGACCTCCGAGTTGCCATTTCTGTTTTGCTCTGAGGGTCTTCAGCAACCACATGATAATTCCTGCCTTGACAGATTCTTAATGCCAAACACCAGGTCATCTTGTGTAAGGAGAGCAGGGGGTGAAATCTCTCAAAATGCAAAATACACCAACTTTTATGTTTTTTTAAAAAACTTCCACATAGGTGAGAACCATGGCAACAGCCTTCTTTATAAAACCCAACATATAAAAGGTACAGTAGCATTATGAAATTATTAGATGCGATGCTGCCTTTTATTTATTACATTAAAAATAAGCCAAACTAATAGCAACACTGCATCTTTTCTGAAAAGAGACAGCATGCCGAAAAGCAAATTCTTATAGCAGGAGCTAAGTGCAAATTGGGCCGTAGCTGTAGCAAAGAAGAGGAAGGCAGCGATTTTACAGCCATTGAAGCAGCAGCTCCAAATTTTGCAAACAGGCACAGCAAGACTGAGCTAAATCAGATGAGCACTCCAGTCCCTCGGAAGAAGAATGCCATCTGATAACACAGGAGAAAAACAAACAAGAACTCAAACGGAAGGGCTTAAGGCTTGATCCAGGTAAACATGCAAGCACAGTCTCACAGATTCAGTTGCTCTATGGAAAAAAAAATGCATTTTGTGAAACGGCTAAAAAAAAATGTAAAGAGATTCGGATTTGCATATGCAATTGACTTCTTGTCCTGGGTTGTTACAGCACAGCAATTTCTTCATCATATCATGCCACTGCTTTGCACAGACTTACTTTAACTGCCGAGGTTCACAGTCAACTCCTGGAAGCAAAAGCCGGGCTGCTTGTCGTACATCATCACTATCCACTGAGAAACTGCGGCGGTGCCCGGCGTGAGCCAGAGCAACTCTTATCCATTCCATCAGAGGGGGCAGCACGATAAACGGCCTGCAAAGCAAAACAAAGAACCTGGTTTCTCTGGGCAAGACACAATCTGTCCATGATTCTCAGACATGCTGAAAGCTCTTAACAATGCAGTTAAGCAAACAGTGCAATAATAGCAATAATTATCTACTGCTACATCATCATCATCATCATCATTATTATTATTATTATTATTATTATTATTATTATTAGTCACATGGTCAGCCAGATGTTGACTGGATCTGGTATTTTTATCCATTTATCAAATCTTTCCCAAGAACCTGGGATCATTATGATTATTATTATATAATGGACTAGCACCAATAATTTATTCAACTTGTACGCCACCCAACTCTCAATGACTCTGGTTATTAAAAAATAATAGTACATAATTAAATTATAAAAAATATAAAAAGTATGATTTTTCTTCTATGGAAGTTGGCTTCCTTTCCCTGTAATAACGTTTCCCAAATGTTTGCACATGAGTCTCTGTTTTATTTTCCAATCCATCTGTATTTCCTTTGGGATTTGCACGCTTTTACTCCATATTAAAAAAAACCTTAAATCCCACTCATAGTCAAAACAGCTACTCATTTACTTTACAGAGTAAAGAGAAGTAGTATTTATCAAAGCTTCTTTTTCAGATATAAACAAAGAACCAGAGTAATAGGAGAGCCCCCTCCTTCCTCTCAACCAATCTGATAGAAAGAATGATGGAGTATTAACTCTGAAAGGTGTGTTATGTTAACATACATGTTAATATTCAGTGTCCCGAACACAACATGTCTGCCTGATACTAAAAAACCAATGATCTTGAGAAGGTTGCAATATTTTCCATGAATAACTGATATCTTGCTTTTAAAGTTTGGAGCAATCCGGAGCAAGTTCTTTGGAATAAAATAAATTTCAGAATGATAGCCACCAGTTTCCTTTGTCAGAATTCAGTAGTCTCTTCTTTTAATTCCCAAACTGCAACCTGTCCTACCTTTGGCAGGAGGACGATCCACTGTGTCATTACCAATACAGGATTTGAGAGCAGGACAGAAAATACAAGCAGAATTCAAAAGAAAGGCTTAGGGCTTGATCTAGCTACTTAAAAGGGAGGCACACAGACATATCTTGCAGACTCCAAAGAGGCAGCTTATTAAACTCTGCCTATTCAGCCTGTGTAAAAAACATCTGGTGATATGGCATGAGAGTAATATACGATACACTCTGGGGATCACAATAAATATGTGATGACAAATGATGCAAAGGAAAGCAGCTGAATAGTTAGCAGCATAATCTGCAGTTAGAAATGTCCAGACTAATTATGAGCTGAGTCAATACCTCTTATTAGCTCACTGTCTAATTAATCATGCTGAAATTTCCTGCTGAAACTTAGCTAGTGAAGGCAAAGGCAAAGGCAATGCAGACATGATAGGATTCGCTGGTAGGAGCTGCATTGTAGGAATTAAGTACTGTAGATACTACAGTATGCATTACTCAGAAAGAATTCCCTTACCAAAAATTTCTTAGCAGCATCACAGTTTGCAAAATCCTTGGGAAATTTTGCTTTTCTGGACCAAAGTACCAGTATTTAACTGAATTACACAATGTTTTTAATCACTCAGAAGTTATTCTAACACCAATATGGCTCTGCTTGTTTGGTTAAAGTGTGTGTGTATGTGTGTGCGTGCATGTGTGTGAGGGAGAGAGGGGGGGGAGGTCTCTGTGTGACTCTGTGTGTGTTGTCTATATATGTCTGTGTTTATGTGTACATGTCTAACTATTTTTATTTGATCTTAGTAACAGTGCATTCTGGGACAAAGGCCTCTTTGAGATAAGAACAGGTAGTCCTCAATTTACGACAACAACTGAGCCCCAAATTTACATTGTTAAGTGAGAAATTTGTTGAGTTTTGCCCCATTTTACAACTTTTCTTAACACATTTGTTACGTGAATCACTGCAGTTGTTAAATTAGTTAACACGGTTGTTAAGTGAATCTGGTTTCCCCATTGAATTTGCTTGTCAGAAGGTCACAAAAGGGGATGACAAGACCCTGGGACACTGCAACCGTCATAAATACATGCCAGTTGCCAAGCATCAGAATTTTTATTATGTGACTGTGGGTTGTAAATGTGAAAAATGGTCATAAGTCACTTTTTTCAGTGCCACTGTAACATCGAGCAGTCATTAAAAAACTGTTGTAAGTCGAAAACGACCTGTACTGCATATTTTCTCCCTGTTTTTTTCCTAGTCTTGCCTAAAGCACAATTAGCAAGAGATCCCTAATTTTCCAGTCTATTCATACTGCACCTCTCACAGTGGCATTGCTTGCTGAGTGTTATGTCTGAGCCCTGAGCCCATTTAAAATAAATTATAGTTTTCCTCGATATGCGACCCAACCACTCCCTCTTCCCCATTCAAATCCTTTTCACTGTTTCCTCCCATCTTGGACATAATGATTCACAAACTGTATTACAAGATACTGTGGTTACTTTGGATTTGTTTTAGTGTGCTATGAAACATCTCTATAAATCATGGTTTGACATGCAACCTGACAAAAATCAGTAAAGTAAGACTGATTCATGACTGATTCCTGTGTTCTATCATGACTAACATTAGTTAATTCTTTCCCACTATGGACTGTCATATTCAACTTCCTATTGTTATTCCTGTTTTTCAGCAGCTCCTACAGCCTTTCAATTAGCTAGACTACATCTAGAGTGCTGCGGATCACTTCCCATTCCAGAAGATTTCACTTCCAGAAATGGGGAGTCATTCCCAGACCATTAAGAGCAGTGATGGGATTCAAGTAATTTAACAACTGGTTCTCTGTCCTAATTATTTCTTCCAACAACCAGTTTGCCAAACTGCTCAGAAAGTTAACAACCGGTTCTCCCGAAGTGGTGCGAACTGACTGAATCCCACCACTGATTCAGAGGTGCCTATTCAAAGAGAAAAAAAGAAGGAAGGAAGGAAGGAAGGAAGGAAGGAAGGAAGGAAGGAAGGAAGGAAGGAAGGAAGGAAGGAAGGATGGATGGATTCAGGCAATACCAGCAAGTGAATCAAACACCATACACCATTTGGGCAAAAACTGAATAGCAACTCAGGGTGATACACAGTGGGTATCCATTTACTGTTTCCTAACGTCATTAATGGATTTGAAATTTTAAATCTATTTAAAACTTCTTGGGCTAATAATAATTCTATATATTTACGGGGAAGTAAAGAACAAAAAAGAAACATGAGAATGCTAAAAATAAAAAATGTAACTCATATGTCTAATATGTTGGAGAGTCTGATTGAACTTAGGGCTACATCTGTAAATTATTTAGCAAGCAACAAGATTAAATCAAGTTTTTATTTTTATGCATAGTTTTAAACTGCAAGGTTCATAACATATGTGGTTATCTTTCTTCAAAAGGTTTGGCTCATATAATCTGTAATCTATGTAATCTATTTGCAAATCTCAAACTACCTTTAAAACCAACAGAAATTTTCCCCACCTTGTTCTCACCATTTGGAGATCCTAGATTAGAGCCTAGAGTTAAACTTCTAGAGCAGGGGTGTCAAACTGGCGGCCCATGAGCCGGATGCATCACATGCAGGCCACGCCTGCCCCCAGCTCCGTGAATGGGGAAAAAGTCACAAATGTCACATGATGGCAACGTGATGCGGTGAGTTTGACACCCGTGTTCTAGAGAGTATCTTCAGTACATCCTTTCTCCAACTAAGAGGAATGTTTCCGAAGTATGGTAAAAAAATTCAAGATAGTGCCCTCAACAATGCAAACAAACACCATCCATTTTTATGTGCCCTTGAACTTGGCCACTAGCTTAACTTTTGTTTTGTCATATCCAATGACTATCTCTGATTACTGAGCTTGTTCTTATGCAGCTATTCAATCAGTGCTGCTAGTTGCTAAGTTCACACCCTCCTACAATCACACTCTAGTGCTCTTTGAACAACAATTGACCCTCTCCTTGTCCGTCACAAAGACAGAAGCAGCAAAGCAAAAAAGCAAAAGACAAAAAAACAAAGACCACCCACCACTTTCATTTCAGGAAGATTTTAAAACGTATTAGCCCAACAAACATTTCAAGGGAATAAATCAGTGGTGAAATGTAAAATGTGTTACTAACGGTTCTGTGGGCATGGCTTGGTGGTGGGGGGTAATATGACTGAATGGGCGTGGCCAACTTTTTTAAAAAAAACTTTTAAAAGCATTTTTTCTACAACCTCTTCGGCTGAAGAGGTTGTAAAAAAATGTTTTTAAAAAACTTTTAAAAGCATTTTTTCTACAACCTCTTCGGCTGAAGAGGTTGTAAAAAAATGCTTTTAAAAGCCTCTGAGGATCCCAGCTGAGTTGCCTGATCGGCAGAGGCTTTCTTTTTTTTTTTTAAGCCTCTGACGATCCCAGCTGACTTGCCTGATTGGCAGAGGCTTTTTTTCTTTTTAAAAACATTTTTTCTATAACCTCTTCGGCCGAAGAGGTTGTAGAAAAAATGCTTTTAAAAGCCTCTGATGATCCCAGCTGAGCCGTGCGATCATCAGAGGCTTTTTTTTTTTACTTTTAAAAGCATTTTTTTTTGCCAAAGAGGTTGTAGAAAAAATGCTTTTAAAAATTAAAAAAAAGCCTCTGATGATTACGCGGCTCAGCTGGGCAATGGGGGGGGCAGGGATTTTCGCTACTGGTTCTCCGAACCACCTGCCCCCATTGCTACCGGATCGCGTGATCCGGTCCAAACCGGGAGCATTTCACCCCTGGAATAAATGTGCCTTTTTTCTCTTTTAATTCAGTGTAATTATAATAGATATTAGCTTGGCAGGTAGGCAGTTTGTCCAATGAAAAAGCCCTCAGCCACAAGAACAGAATAACTTTGCTTTGGTCTGTCTCTTGGGAAGGAGTAGCATGAGTTTCAAAGGATGATACGCAGCTGGTTTGAGAGATTTTTGAAGTTTGTGACTACTGTAAGAACAATGAGAAAATTGTGCGGTAAAGCTCAGCCATCAAAATGAGATTGGCCAATTGAAAACCTTTTAAGGTTATTCATAAATATACATATTTTTATACAAAGTTGCAAAGTAATTTGCTTGTCTGCTAAAGTAAAGCAAGAAGAGAGTAAGGTTGAAAAAGATAAAAGTAAAAGTTCAACTTCTCAACTTCTTGGCAATAATACAAAAGTGATCTGTTACTCCAGAATCCAGTTTTCTGGCCTAAAACTGTGGGATGTCCTAATAGTCTCTTATCCAAGAACTACCTTGCTTAGGTACTTTGAGATTAAGTAGGAACATTTAAATCCTGCCTTCTAGCTGGATCAAGAAGCCTATTGTACAAAGCAAATGAGAAGCACCTAGTACAGAAAATTTAAAAACTTGAGGCTCCATCTGCCTATTTCAGATCATAGCAGAAAGAAATGTATTTCCATTCAGTCTCCAACATCTTAGGTGTATTTGAGAAGGGCTTCTGTCTGACTGAGGGAGGATTTGCTACTAGTCGATGTAAATCAGGGGATTCCAACCATGGCAACTTTAAGACTTGTGAACTTCAACTCCCAGAATTCCTCAGTCAGCTTTGCTGGGAGTTGAAGTCCACAAGTCTTAAAGTTGCCAAGGTTGGACATCCCTGATGTAAACAACACAGAATTAGATATATCAATCATATGTCTTGGTATAAAGTAGGGGTGTCCAATTTTGGCTAAACGTCTATGTAGATTTTCAGTCATCCAGGTCATGGTTGTCCCAAAGACAACTGGACTTTCTGGTTTTTTCTTTGAAGAAGTTTTGCTTCTCATCCAAGAAGCTTCTTCAGCTCTGACTGAATGGTGTGGAATGGAAGGATGTATACTCCTTGCAGACAGTTGGTCTTTTAGCAGGTTGTTAAGGTCACCTGGAGGCTTATCTGTGTCATCAGGGTCACCTGAGTGGTGCAAATTCTTCTTGGAACTGTTGAAAGGACTGTGTTGTAGATTGGAGATAGATAATGCCATATCTCTCCCCCTCTGTTGAGAGAGGGCTGTTCCAATTTTGACATAGATGGCCTCTTTAACCCCTCTTTCAAACCAGTGATCCTTTCTGTCCAAAATATGGACTTTGTTGTCTTCTGAACAAACGCATCAGGACTAGATTCAGAAGTCGATCTGCATTTAAAAGTCACAGGCCACTCTTCTGAAGACGGCTGACTGGCTGGGAAACTCTGGGAGTTGAAGTCCACAGATCTTAAAGTTGCCAAGGTTTGACACCCTTGATATAAAGCATTTTCTAAGTTTAAGCCATGGTAGTGTAGTGGTTAAAAGACAGTATTGCAGGCTGACTCTACTCACTGCCAGGAGTTTGATCCTTACCAGGTTGGATCAAGGTTGACTCAGCCTCAAGGTTGACTCAGCCTTCCATTCTTCCGAGGTTGTTAAATGACAACCCAGATTATTGGGTGCAATATGATGACTTTGTAAACCACTTAGAAAGGGCTGTAAAGCATTGTGAAATGGTATATAAGTCTACATGCTATTGCTATTATTTTATCAGGTCCTCATTTGCGTTCTAGATATTTACTTAAATTTTCTATTCCTGTGATCCAAACCTTGCTTTAGTTTTCTTCCTGCTCTTTTTCATTCTTTTTTCTTTCTCCAAGAAGTTATCAGGAAATAGATGATTGTGGTGGTTAAGTTTGGGTATATTTGAAGGGGACAAGGACAGCGTCTCCTCTCCCTATTGTATAGGAAGATTTGTTTGCGTTCATTATAATGTTCAAGGAGAAATTATCCATTGCCAATATATTCACAGCATAAAAGAATTATTATATTTGTATGCATTGTGTATAGATCAGCTTTCCAGCCAGGTGCCTGCCAGATGTCTTGGATTTTGGCCATGCAGCCCCAATACATCTGAAGAGAAGGCTGGTATGTGTGTGGCTGTCTGTTTATCTCTCTCCGGGTCTCTCACTATCTTTATCTTCAGAACTCTGTCACCATGATTTGTTGATAATTAAATTTTCTCCCAACATTAGTGTCCTTTAACTTATGAACTTCTCAACATCTTGTTCCCATATTTTACAGTGCATACTGTACTGGAGACTAAGGAACATCAATGCAATAAATATGCTTGCAATATATGTTAAGGCTTTACATGGAGTTGATCAACATTCAGCATGCTGCACACACTCCCATAAATTCCCTACATGTTAACCCTTGGGCTGAAAATTAAAAGTCAGGGACAAACTGAAGGGCAAGTCGATTAAACCTTGAGCAGCAAATTCAAAGCCTGCAGAACAATAGTTTTTTTGCACAAGGACTTTGGGGTTAGTCTCTAGAGAGAAAGTACTTTATGCGGCCTTGTAAAATTAACACCAATACAGGAACTACTAAAGTACATTTTCATTGAGACATTAATGGAAAAAGAATTCTATAGAACGAATTAACAGAACAGAATAAGGACCTTGGAGGTCTTCTAGTCCAACCTCCTGCTCAGGCAGGAAACCCTATACCATTTCAGACAAATGGTTGTCACATCTGTTCTTAAAACTTCCAGTGTTAGGTGATAAAAGATTTGGTTGGTACAGTTACCTCATAAAAGGTGGCTGAGGGATCTCTGAAGAAGATTAATAAGCAAACGGATATCTACTAGGCTTCACAGCTCTTTAGGGAATCTCTATATTCTTCTGAGGGAGCTTTGCTATATTACCAAGTTAGAGTGATAATCAAAATTGATTTTAGTCATATTGACCTACTACAAAAATAATCGATATACTACTAAAATTCTCCTCTGTGGTTATCTATTTGTAATTAGCCAAAACAATGCATCATAGGGCAACAATTTATAAGTCAAAATACCTCAAATGCGCTAATTTAAAGAATGCATATATAATCCAGGTCCCATTACTCCCATGGAATTTCAAATTTCAGGACCTTTAAATCTGGTATATTTGCAAACTTTTGGCTGCTGCAGTGCTGCCGCAATTGGCTACAGTCATGCAATGGTGATTTCCGATGCTCCCTATAAGCTTCCCACAAGCTAAATCAATGGGGAAGCCAGCAGGAAGTCAGAAGTCACTTCAACTCCCCCCCCTTTTTTTTGCCAGCCTATGGTCATTTTATTTATCTCTAGGTAATTAAATATTAATAAACGATGACCTAATGGTCATAAGGTCTCATTTCCGTTAAAAATGACTATAAATGTCCTAGGAATGAATGCTTACAACTGTTAATATTTGACCTTAAAAAAACCTCTGTTACATTGAATAAATTTCCAAAAATAGGTTTTCACTGAGCTGATTAAGATTGAATTCATTTATCTTTCAAAAGAATCTATTTGCCCAGTGGAAACGATTAGCTTCCTTGGCTGAAAGATTGCAATAAGAGCAACTGTAATAAAAGTTCAATTTTCAGGCAAAAAAATTGAACTTTTCTATGAGGATCAGAAATGGGAAAAGTGAAAATAACGAATTAACTGAATGATAAAAATGTTTCAGACTGCATTTCTAACCATCACTGTTTTTGCTTACACATTAGGAAAAATGATTTTTTTAAAAAATTACATAATTTTTATCAATGTGTATTAAGGCTCTGCAAATCTTCTCTGCTTGAATGTATTTCTTTTTGTCTTTTCACTGTTAAGTGAATGGAAAGGGGAAACATGCACAAGGCTGGAAAAAAGTAAGAGATTAAAGATCCTGAAACTAGTTAATCCATATAAGGTAAACTTTAAGTGAAATCACAGAGAACAGGAAATTTCCACACTAGCATTTTGCCGCAGCATCTTTCAAAAAGAAAGAATGTGTACCGAGCACTGATTGTTCACTAAGATTACACTGTTCTACTTCTAACTTTTCCATGGGGCCAATAATAGACTCATAACAAATTGCACAATTAAGAATAAACTTGAGAACAACTAATTGTGGGGAAAGGTCACACAAGATTCTAGACCAGTTGTGTCCAACATGAAGCCCAGAGGCCATATGTGGCCCTAGACAGCTCGTAATGTCGCCCCACAAGATTGTAATCTTCTAACGCTATTATGTTATTTATATACATTAATATATTATATATTTTAAATGCACTCTAAGACAATTCCTCTTCACTCAATGCAGCCCAGGTGTTGTGGTCTGCCAGCAGCCTGAAGACCTGGCAGCAGAGTCGGATAGTGAGGAGGCTGGGGAGGACAATGGGCCAGTCCTGGAGTCAGGGGAAGGCCCAGATATAGAGCTCTGAGTTGGAGGCAGAGATGGGGCAGATAGCAGAGAGGAAGAGGAACAGGAGGAGCCTGTTCCTAGTGCATGCATGCAAAGAGCTGCCAGAAGGCAAGAGCAGCTGAAGAAAAAAGGACAACTCGGGAGTAAGGCCAGAAGATGATTGGCCACTCCCATTAGACTTAAAAGAGCAGCAATGAGCCTTTGGGTTCTTTGTAGAAAAGCAACATTGATGCCAGTGCTTCTTTTCAGGGTCTCTTGAACTTTGTGAAAAGCCTTTGGCAAGTTGCCAAAGACATCAAAGGTTGGTGATAAGACCGTATAGGACTGCTTATGAAGAATTTGTTTTGGACTAAGCTGAGAATAAATTAATTCTCTGCTGTTTTAATAAAAATAAGTTTGTTCAGGACTGAATTGTGTTTGGTAATCACTATGTGGGCCTTGGTCACAATACCTGGCAATCCAAAAGGTTGTACAGTCATGTTCTAATCTAGACTCTTTTATGAAGAAATTCAGCATTAATTCTCAAGGGTTCTAAATAGAAGAGTTGTTGGGCTTCAGAGTAAACACAATGGAAAGTTTTACGCATGCAAACCAACTCCCAAATTCCCTATCAGAACTCCAGGACACTCAAGCACTGGGTACAGAAAAGAGTTGAATACTGTACAAACCAAGCAATTGCCAAGGCAAAGGAGAAACAGAATCATTGATAGGAAAATGTCTATGAAGATTCTCAGTCATGGATGTCCCAAAGATGCTTTTTTCAAAAGGCAACTGGACTTTGTTTTTTCTTGAAGACATTTCGCTTCTCATCCAAGAAGCTTCTTCAGAAGAAACTGAAGAAGAAACAAAGCCCAGTTGCCTTTTGAAAAAGCACCTTTTGGGATTGGGAGGAAAGGAAACATTTTACATTTTTAAAAAAATTTATTTTGATTTATATGCCGCCCTTCTCCGGAGACTCAGGGCGGCTTACAATGCATTAAGCAATAGCCTTCATAATTTTGTATATTTTATACAAAGTCAGCTTATTGCCCCCACAAACCGGGTCCTCATTTTACCTACCTTAGAAAGGATGGAAGGCTGAGTCAACCTTGAGCCTGGTGAGAATTGAACTCACAGTAATTGCAGGCAGCTGGAAGCTAAATACTACCTTTAACAGTAGCATTAGTCTGCTGCGCCACTCAGGCTCCATGAATTTGTTATACCCCCTCAAAGCAGTGGTGGGATTCACTTCGGCCAAACCAGTTGTTAAATTGCTGGCTGGTCCCACCACTCCCCTCCCCACTCTTCCAGAAGTCCCCACACGCCCCGTTTTGGCTCCCAGGTAAGTGCAGGGAGGCTTACTAGGTCCAAAACGGGGCACGGGGGTGTGTGGCATGCCCCCCATGGCCTGTTTTTGTTCCCAGGGGGCTTCAGGGAGACCTACTAGGCCCAAAATGAGGCCCGGGGAATGCAGTGTGGGCCCCTACACCCCATTTTTGCTCCCAGGAGACTGCAGGGAGGCCTACTAAACCCAAAACGGGGTGTCCCCCCGTGGCCCATTTTTGCTCCCAGGGGAGAGCAGGAGGCCGAGTGCTGCCTGTCACACCCCCTGGTTACTCCTACCATAGACATGCCCACCCAGCTGGTCATTAGGGCAGAGAACCAGTTGTTAAATTATTTGAATCCCACCACTGCCTCAAAGGTTACGGGCATCACCAACCAAGAGTTGCAGATGTGCATCTTTCACGTTCAATCTTCAGAACTTAAAATACAGGAGTAGATGAATATATTCCTCTCTAGGGTAAAACAGAAAAGCAATGCACATATGGAAAACAACCAGACTAGCAGCTGTATTGAACTTTGATGCTGGGGAAGAGACATTGTCCTGTCTTCTTCCTCTTCCTTCCTTGCTTCTTTCCTTTCTCATATAAAATCAAGTATATAAAACTAAAAACAGTTCCTTCTTGTAAACATTCCACCCCAAAAGAAAATAAAAAAAAAAAAGAAATGAGCTGTTCAGAAAGGAAAGTGTTAGCATATGAAAGTAAATCATATGCTAGAAAGAATGATATCTCTTTGGAGAAACTAAAACACAAAAGGAACTTTTGAAAGTACTAATAGAAACCACTTTAACCAATCACATTTGTGAGGCTGCTTGAGAACTGAAGCTAAAAAGGAAAGCATTAAAAAGAGATCTGGGCCTCTCCAATCCTTTGCACTCCAGATTTTCGGTACTGAAGACCAAGGCACATCTGATTAAGTGGCAGAAAGAATCTTTGCTCTTTCCAAATCAACCACAAGTTCCTGGCAACCATACAGAAAGCTTATTCTGGCTTTAACCACATTACCACAGTTCCTAAAGTGGTTTTCCAGGGAAAGGGAATTTGTCAAATAGGTTTAAAAAGGAACAGACCTTCCTCTGGTTTTAATATAGTTCCAATTACTTCATAACTGCTAAAATTGCAATAATGTGCAGTAAAATGTAACTAGATTATGGAATAAGGTCGCTGTCTGTCATTTAAAAAAAAAACTTACCTGGCCATAATTTTGTGGGTTTTTGGGGGGGAAGGGTGTAAAATTGGTATAAAAATAGAGGTGGCAATTTGAAATAAAATATGTGCAAATTAAATGTTCCTACATGTCCACTCTAGATTTCTTAGCTCACCCCTGTGAGCTAAGAAATCCCTATACATTGCTTAGTATATTCCTTAGTATATAACCCCTATACATTGCTTAGTATATTTACTATCACTAAATATATAGTGGATAGTAGCAATATATATTGCTACTATCCACTATATATTGCTAAATATATAGTGGATAGTAGCAATATATATTGAAATTCAATATACTATGTTAGTATTAACATTTCTTATCTTGAGTATTACTCTGAGATTGTTGGGATGACCACTTTATATAAGGTGTGAAATCAGTGTAATTCAGGAGTTCTCAATGCAATATGCTACTATGTACTACTACAGTATGTTTACTGAGATCTAACTACTATCTTCTGTTTTGGGAGTAGCAGGAGGCAGCAAAGAAGAAGGGGAAGTAATTTAATTTCTGGAATGCAACAATTAAAAGAAGAAACAGAAAGAGTGCCTGGTGTCATTGATTCACAAAAGTGCAAGGGTGAGCAAGAAACCAATTCTAGCTGGTTTAAATTTACTAAGAAGAAGCAAGCAAATGGGAATCCACCAGTTTGATGGTCCCACATGCAATCCAGGATGAAGTTACATCAGGGCATTATAGAGAACTTCAAGAAGGAGGCGATCATATTGATATTCCCATGTGGTAAAATTTTTTTAAAAACCTATTACTAAGAAAAATATACTAAGAAATAACAAGGAAAGAGGCAAAACTACTAAGTAATTAGGAAGGTTTCACTGGATGGTTTTCAATAGATCCTTTAAAGGCACAATAATAGATTCTTTTGATTGAGAAAAAAAGAAATCCCTGCAGAAAACCTATATTTGAAAACAGTTTTGCTGAATGAACAAATTTGGCTACAGGCAGCATAGATTTGGATCTTGAGATATAATCGGACAAAAAATAATGAATGATGACCTTGTTCAATGTCACTTCTGTGTCTCAACAGAAGTTATTAGCTATCTGCTGCTCTCCGACACTAATTCTTTTGATGATGGTTCTTATTCAGGTGCTATTCCCAAATTACCACTGCAGAAGTCCATTAAATTTGTAAAAAATATACGTTTAAGACCAAACCTGTTAAAAACTACAAACAGAACCAGTAAGTTTCCTTTCCAATTCAGAGACTCAGCCAAGCAACCAAATATATAGAGAGAAGATCACTCCAAAAGAGACATCTGGAACCAATCTGCAGCCTGTGGCCACTTGGTGTCATTTTTGATATATTCTGTATCAGCCACAGAGGGCTTTATGGGAAACAAAATGTATTCCAGCAAGAAGAAGCAACTCCAACCAAAATAGATGGAGTCAAAAAACCTGCAGTACTTAGCCAGCATTTGGTAACTACTATATTTACTTAAAAGACTAGATTTTCTTTCTAAATGATGTACCCTTAAAATGAAAGGATTGTCTTAGAGGTACTAAGAGTATATTTATTTAATTAATCTTTTTTTTAAAAAAAATAACCTTAAAGACAAGTGTCTTTGAGTAAATACAGTAATTAAGGAATTGTGGGTCCATTCAACAGAAATATTACCTTTCTGTCTGTAATGTGACTTTGGAAGGCTCCACATTGGGGTTCTCCCATTCCATTTGTGGGCAGTGCATAAAATAACACAGAGTGTACAAGGCCTCCGGTTCCCAGTAGAGCGATCCCTGCCGATGATGCAAAGGTGTGGTGTTGCCATGTTGCTTTGCACTGAGCGGCTGCAGGTGGTGCATTGCCCGAGACACCAGGTCACCTGAAAAGGAGCAAACAAGTCACTAAGTGGCTTTTCTTATTCTACTTCAACTATAGCCTTCCCTCTTGATAATCACTGGTCATGACGTATAGAAGCAGAGAGTGCATGAACTGCATGAAAGTTATAGTCAGCATGAGATTTATTACAAAGCAGAAATACTATCCTATCTTTATGGTTGGTCGCATAGTCAGCCAGATGTTTAGCTTGGATTTAGCATTATTGTCCACCTGTTGAGTTCTTCCCAAGGACCTAAGATAAGCAATTGTTGTTTGTGATGTTAAGGGTATTTTGGCAGGATGTAACTGTTCCAAGTAAAGTTGCCTTACGCAATTGACTGATGATGTTGTCAATGCCAATGGTGTTCAAGTGGTGCTTTAGATTATTATTTAAATTTCTATGTCATCCAATTCCCAACAACTCTGGGTGGCTCAAAAGTAAAAAAAACAACAAAAAACAAAACATTAAATAAGAAAATAATACACTGAGAGACAAAAATAAGAAAGTAAGAGATAGCAAAGGTGACAACAGCTGCATAGAAACAATAAAGAAATACACATAATGCAAGGGGGCATCACTCAACCTTGCCAAAGTTCTGGGCAAAGAGCCAAGTTTTCAAGCGCTTTCAAAACAGCAGCAGGATATCCTTCACTCCACCACAAATATAAAAAAAGACATTTGTTGTGCTCCCAGAGCCCTTGATTGCATCATTCAAAACATGCAAAGGTACTCCAGAAACATCTCAGCAGGGAACGGCATTGGCTGAATTTATTTGAACTTACAAACAATCTTGAATCTCCCAGAGATGAGGCATACATGGTGACCAGTCTCCTGGGGTTCTGGAAATCCCTTAAAACTTGATTCTGTACAGTTTTGGGTTTCGAAATTTTTTACTACCAGTTCTGTGGGTGTGGCTTGGTGGGCGTGGCATGGCTTGGTGGGTGTGGCTTGGTGGGCGTGGCAGGGGAAGGATACTGTAAAATCTCCATTCCCTCCCCACTCCAGGGGAAGGTTATTGCAAAATCCCCATTTCCTCCCGATCAGCTGGGACTTGGGAGGCAGACAATAGATGGGGGCACAGCCAGTGAGAGGTGGTATTTACCAGTTCTCTGAACTACTCAAAATTTCCACTACCGGTTTTCCAGAACTGGTCACAACCTGCTGAAACCCACCTCTGATTCAGTATCTAGGCAATGTCAAATCTTAAGAGAGGTTGAAGTAAGGGTGTCAGTGGACACCCTGTTGTATGTTTTCTTTACTATTTTCAATGTTTTTTTGTTTAGATTGTTATATCTTGCTGTTGTATTTTTAATTCATTTAATTGTACATTCAAATATGTTGTAAATTATCCAGAGTCTTTTGGAGTGGTGGCTATAATAAATCAAAATAACAACAATACTTTGGTAGATGAAAGCAATGGCAATGGCAAAAGATCTCTGCACTGTTGCTGGAAAAACTTGTACAATCATGTTGCACCTTTATTTTGTTTTCCACTTAGGAAACAATCCTTTTCTCTACAATGGATTAACCCAAACCAGGACATTCTGGGACACGTGGAATGGACTCTATATAGATAACATACCATTTATTGATGCAGAATTATGCTATTGCTGCCCCCCTAAATTACAGCTCTTAGAAAGTAGAGGGTTTTAATTCCCAGTATTTTCTAGCTTGCATTGAAAGATGAGAAATTGCTTTAATACACATATAGTAATTATGATTTGATTCTTTATCTATGATGCTAAATATAATTGAATGTTGTTTTTAAAATGGAGACATAGTTACCCCTAAATAGAAATTCTGTTGGTTCTAAATGCCATCACTTATCTAATGCCAAGAACTTGTTAAAATATTATATTATTCTGGGGTTAATTAAATGGCATTATTCTTAATTGATCTGTGATCAGTTAGTTTTTGGACCCAATTGAAAATGCTGTTTTTGCCTTGAAATCCTAATCTCCTCAGATCTAGATAGATAGCTATTTTAGGTGAACCTGTGTGTCATCTCCTCTGCGTTATAAATATCTCACTGCCTTGATCTCTGTACCTCTCCAGCGTGAAGTAAAAGAAATGAGATATTTTCAGTTGTGATCAATACCATGGACAATGCCTTCAACAAATAACCATGCCTAGTCATTGCTAATGATGACGTTTTCCACTCCTGGCTAAGTCACTGTTCTTTTCGAGAGGCCTTTGAGGCAGAAAAGCTTTTATGCTGCTGTTTATTGGGTTATGCATTATTGGGGGTTTTAAAGTTTGATGTACTAGTCAAATTTGTTATTTATTGCCAACTGGGGTCATTTTTTTCTGCTATGCTCACAGTCCTTGATCATTTTCTTACTTCTTGTGTTAGATGATTATCTTGGAGGATTGGTTTGTTTTTAAGAGAAAGAACGGGATAAAATAGCAAATAAAATATAGAATGAGAATACACACCGTATATGACATTAAGCAAACATGCTGACAAATCTACCAAATCAACACTCCTCTACAAAATATGTTCTGAATCAGGGATGAGGAATGATGGCCCCTTTACAACCTGTGGACTTGGCTGGCTCAGGAATTCTGGGAGTTGAAGTCCACAGGTCGAAAGGGGACATTGTTCCCCACCCCTGTTCTAAGTAGTCTTGCCAACTGGAAAATAAAACCCTACCGTTTTCTTAACAGAAGATAATGGCATTATTCATAAAACACATTTTCAGAGGCAGATGATTTTCTTTAGCAAAAGGAGCCAGACACATTCCAACATGCTGTGCCTGGCAAGAAATTCATTGCAGCACATAATATTTGCTTTGCTTGTGACGGAAAGCATGTGGCCAAGTTCCCCTTTCATTTTAGCAGAGTCTCCTCTTTCTTTCTGTGTCTGCTAACTGTCGAAAATTAGGATAGCATAACTGAGATTTCTGGAGATTCCTGAAATGTTTAACAGGCACTCTATTCCATGCAACGTGGCATGGGCTTTCGAATAATAGCAGTGCTAACACAAATAACTGCAAGTGAAAAAGTTGTGAGGGACAACAATTTAAGCACCATTGGCTATCATACAATGCCAAGGATTTGATTCTCAATCCTATGTTGGTTTGAATCTCAGCCCTGTATCTTCTTATCAGCCTAATAAATAGTAAAAAATATTCAGGTGCACATCTCCTTCCATGTTTTTTTCCTTTCCTTTTGTTTCAGCGTACTTCAGGACAAACATGGACTGTAGCCACTCATCTATTTTATTTTTTTAATATCTCTGGGATTTTTTTAATGCAGATAAATAGATAAATATCAGATAAATTATCCGCATGCCCTGTGGATTGGTTGGTATTGCAGCTCACAGGAATTTAAGCAAGAATGTCAAATTCTTCCTTGAGCCTGGTAGCTGCCAGAATAGGGAAGGTCAGTCTAATGAACAATAGTCTATATGTAGCTATGGAACAGTTTGATAATGTATAGACAGATTGCTAAGGCTAGCTCTTTGTGAAATGTGTAGCAAGGATATGAAAAGGGAGGGAACATTGGAGGGAAAAAGCAAACAGAGGCTGTGATTCCAGTGTACTGTAATTTCTGCTTACTCCCTAATATCTTACGACTCAAACCTTTCATTTTAAAGAATTCCTTTTTCTTTTCCTAGTGGTAGGAAATTACTCTGCTCGGAATGAATCCTATATTTCTTAGAAGTCTATAATTCTCAATGGGTTGTTGAGCACAAAGTTGATCCTATATACAGCCAACCTACAAAAATTAACTCCAAATGGATGTATTTCTCACTGCCTAACAATTCCCTGAAAGTCAATAGCATTTTAGCAAACTTATATAAAACTTTCAGAAAAACATAGGATAATCTAGAGTTAATGATTCTTCCACCAGGACCTAGGCCCAGGTGATTAAATTCTCAGGTACCTTGGTTTCTGCTGCTGGTAATCAACAGGTCTGTGCATGATAGGCTTGCATTCATATATGATATGGTGACAGGCAAGTGTGCAGATCTGGCATGTGTTACTGAGAGAAGGATGTTGCCCTATTGGAAACATGCCCAATTATATTTCAAGTCCTAAGTACAGTAGTCACTTAGTCAAGGACAAGTAGGAGAGTTTTGTGAGACCTTGTAACGATGAGGAGTTCTGCACCAGACATGAATGGATGCTGGTCATGGAATTGAGCGCCATTGACAAGCCAGATTTGTTGCTGATATATCAACTAATTTCTTGCCCAGTGAGCCTTTGGAACTCAGCTCTGAGTTAGTGGTGAAGTTCCCAAGTTTATTAGCTTTCATTTCTTCAACCTCCATACTGTGGGGAACTGAATTAGTGCTATTCAATGGATTCCACAATGACCTTGGGCTTAGTACAGATGCAGCCACAACTTATTTTGGAAGGTACCCACTGAACTTGCTCTTTACTCTATTACAGAGAAATCATGATCTGAAAATTAAGGATATCAACAACTGTCCTTTTCACAATGAGTTGCTTTCATTACCCCTTCCTCATCAAATTGCACATCGCAGAGGCTCCAAAACTCCACAGGGTGAACCTATTAAAATGACCCACCCCAACATCAAATGAGTAAGGAGGCTTTCCAGAGGGTGCTTCTAAAACCTCCTCCATACACTTGGTGGACAGTTCCATCCTGTGCCTGCTTAATGGAATATGGGAAAAGGCAGAGCAAAGGATGATATTGCGCTCATGAAACTTTGTCCCACTTGCCAACCCTAAGTGATAAGGACCTGAGGGAAAGGAAGTGACTAAAAAGAAATCTACAGCAATTTTTCTACAATGCAAAAGTCAGCTTAATAAGTGAATAGCTACAGATAAGAGCTCATGTTTGATCCTATAGAGTGGTGATCACATCATCAAAATGTTGATTCTTTTCCTTGATTATTGCATCAAGAGGTTATCACCCAGTGATGCTGTTCAGAGCAATCTCAACCCTTTAATGGAAAGATGGGACAAATTTCTCAGGAGATAGTTACTTATATCCATTCTTGGTTGGACACTAATTGGAGGGAATCCACTATGCCTCTCCTGGCTACTTCAGGTGACTACGTAAGAAGCAGGTGAGTGAATTTGAGAGAGAGCCAATATTTTCTGAGGGAGATACATAATGTATCCTGCCATGAAGTCCTTCCTGATGATGTTTGATAATTTTGTCTGGTTTCTCTTTTTAGGGAAGTAGTGGTAGTAAATCACAAACCGTGGATCCAAGACAACATGTATATTTGAATTCTTTTTAATCATAAACCAGACCTGTAATGGGACAGAAATGCTATTGGTCAGCTGATGGATAATCTTCTACAGAACCTCTCAGTCCAATTAAACCTCTCAGCAATGTTCAGTACCATTGATTATGGAATCATTATGGACTCTCTGTAAAGGTTGGAAGTTAGAAAGTCTGTGTTGTAGTAGCTTCACTCCTACCTGATTGAGTGGTTCCAGTTAGAGGTCATAGAAGAGAAGAACAGATGTCAATGAGTCAAAGGATTGTGCATTTTGCTAACAGGTAAATTACCCTGTTTCCCCTAAAATAAGACATCCCCTGATAATAAGCCCAATTGGACTTTTGAGTGCATGCACTAAAATAAGCCCCCCCCCGAAAATAAGCCATCCTCAAAAATATTTAAACATATGTGCAGCCGGTCCCCACCATTTCCTCTGGTTTCCTCCACGCGCCCCCAAATAAGACCTCCCCAAAAATAATGCCAAGCGCTTATTTCAGGGTTCAAAAAAATATAAGACAGGGTCTTATTTTCGGGGAAACACAGTAGTATTGTTTCAGTCCTAAGTAAATAGGGTTGCCATACCACAAACATTTTGTTGTTATCATTGTTTACAGTCTATATTGTTTCTTACAGTTTTAATTTGTTTTGCATTTGCTTCTGTACAACCATAAATAAAGAAATGCTTCAGGATCATTGAACAAGAGTTAATTATTCTTCAAAACCCTCTCGCCCAGTGTTGGTGAACCTTTTTGGCACCAAGTGCTGAAACAGGAGCATGTGAGCGAAACCAGAAGAGCAGCTGCCCAGTGTGCATGCACGCGCCAGGAAGATGATCTTCCAATTTCTGGCACGCGCATGCACACTGGCCAGCTGGTCTTCACATGTGCATGTGCACCAGAAATTGGAAGACTAGGAGGCCGGTGCACATTCGCGTGCCGGTAACCGGAAGATCATCTTCCCAGCACGCGCATGCGCATTTGGCGCCTACTCTTCTGGTTTCCGGCATTCCTGTGCATGTGAAGACCAGTTGGCCGATGCACTGGAACCAAGAAGAGCAATGGGCAACAGCTTGCGTTCCCGGAGAGATGGCTCTGCGTGCCACTTCCGACACACGTTCCATAGGTTCAGCATCGCAGCTCTAACCAATCTGCTATATTCATAGTGAGATTGGATAAAAATATATGTTTAAGAACAAAGTCTAAATCAAATATTCATTTAGTACTTATGGAAACTTAGACTTGTGAGAGGATGGGATGAATGTGTGGTGCTAATTAACTAAACCAACTAATTAATTTAATTAACTGATTAATTGATTTAGATAAGAAAGTGATTTTCTACATGTTTTTAAACTGAGAAAAAGAAGTGACATGATAAACCTTGTTTAAAATTATACACAGCATCTAGAACACTGAGAGAGATAATATTTTCTCTCCCTTTGAATAACTCTAGAACTTGGTTCATTTCTACATACAATTTCTAATTAACCTGACAGATTTGGTTTCACACATCATGCTAAACCATAATGTATGTTGGTTTCATATGCTATATAAACCCAGTCATTATCATTCATTAGACATGTTTATGGTTTAACATGTTGAATAAATTTAGTTAATAAACCACAGTTAAAGAAAACAGTATTTTAGCATTTTTATCTAAACTGTCTGAAGAATCTACACTGAAAAATGTGCCCACTTCTGAGGTTCATAACTGGGTTAGTTTTTTCAGATACTTTTTCTTATGTTGAAATCGAACAATATGTACATTTCATAAAATCAACTAGATGTTGTGCAAATTTCTGACATACAATGAAACAATTAACTTGTAAACTTCCTTGTGATTTCTCCATATAGATTTAGCAATACTTGATGCTCAGTTGTTTCCCGTGCCAGATCCTAATGCTTCCTTTTTTTCTAAGGATTCAAACAAACACCAATTTTGAAAACAGACATTAACAGAAGCTGATGCAAATCAGTATCGTAAACCATTTTAGGTGTTAAGTTTCTTTTTTATCTTTATAACTTTAAGCTCTTGACAGCGCATTGTCTGAGGCCCTCGGAGTTCTGGCCCCTTTTCTTTCGTGATCCATATCTTGTGTCTTTGTCCTCCTTTCTATCATTGTCTTGCTTTGCTTTTTAACACCAAAGCAATCTCAACAAGGGACCATTTCCTACTATGGGTTGCCTAGCAACAGCAGGTCCTCAATCAAGGATACAGCATTTACAGAACAAAATTCCAAAGTAGGGAAAGCCAATTATTATTGCTATGTGTCTTTTTTGATGCATATCAGTTACTCTGATTACTACTTCCAATGATAACGTGAGAGGGTTAAGCACGACTAAAGTCAGCCTTTGCAATAGAGTAGCAAAAATGGGGGCATGGCTGGAATTAAATGTAAAGTTGAGATAAGGAAAAACTAGAAAAAATGGCCCAAATCAAAATATTGAGCATTTGTAACCTGCAGAGAACTGACACTGAGCTGAGAGATAAAGTCTACATTCCAAATTAGAAGTCGCTGTCTCAAATAAAATCTGCAGATCCCTAGAGAAGAGTCTGGACCAGAAGGCAGGTCTTTTTAGTGGTTGCCCCTTTATTCCTGAACACACCTCAGTTCTGGAGATCAGTTTTTATTCATTTATTCGTTGCCATGGTGGTGCAGTAGTTAGAATGCAGTATTGCAGGCTGACCCTGCTCACTGCAAGGAACTCAGTCCTGACCAGCTCAAGGTTTACTCAGCCTTCCATTCTTCTGAGGTTGGTAAAACGAGGTCCCAGATTGTTGGGAGCAATATGCTGACTCTGTAAACCACTTAGAGAGGGCAGGCAGTCATTAAGTAATTCCAACTTCCCCCATTGGACTTTGCTTGCCGGAAGATAACTAAGAAGCTTGTTAAGGACTATCACATGACCCCCCCAATATGTAACTGTTGTAAATTCATGCAGGATACCAAGCACCCAACTGCTGATCACATGACTGTGGGGATGTTGCAATGGTTGTAAGTACGAGGACCAGCTGCAAGTCACCTTTTTCAATACCATTATAACCTCACTAATTTTTATTTATTTATTTAGTTTGTCAAACATGTATAAGATAACAGATATAAGTATAAACATGATTATGAATACAGGAAATGAATACAAATAAATGGGGACAGTAGGACAGGAACGGTAGGCACGCTGGTGCACTTATGCATGCCCCTTACAGACCGCTTAGGAATGGGGTGAAGTCAACAGCAGACAGTCTAAGGTTAAAGTTATGGAGGTTTGGGGATGTAACCACACAGTCAGGTAGTGCATTCCAAGCATTGACCACTCTGTTGCTGAAGTCGTATATTCTGCAATCGAGTTTGGAGCGGTTTACCTTAAGTTTGTATCTATTGTGTGCTCGTGTATTATTGGGGTTGAAGCTGAAGTAGTCATTGACAGGTAGAACGTTGTAACAGATAATTTTGGGTACTACGCTTAAGTCAGACTGAATAATTATATAATAATATAATTATTATATATTATATTATAAATAATAATCAAATAATTATAAATCGAGGACTACTTGTATCCACATATGCACACATACCTATGCATAAACAATTTGATTTGTGCTTTTCAAGGCTGAATGCAAAAATCCTACTCCCTGTGACACACACATAACTCTTTCCTTATCTGCCCTCTTCCTATCCTCAAACATACTATACACAGCTCCATGACCTTGAAGCAGAAGGGAATCTTTGAATCAGAAGTGAATATTCACTAATGTTTAATTTGATCTTAATATTCTAATCATAATATTCTAATCTTAATATTCTAGCCAACGAAAAATAAATGTGCACTGTTCAGGTTAAGCCTAGGCTTTATTTTCTTACATAGCAAAAAGGTTCATCATGATTCAAAACCTGTCTTCTGAACAACTTTGCCAAGAGAATATGAATTGATGTTACAAGTAGATACTCACCACAAACCTGCTCTCTGGGGTTTGCGTGTTTATAAAGTGGGATGTGGTTGCTCAAAAATCCAAAGGACAAAAGAGTTAGGAAATATTATGTGCACTTACTAAGTTCTGCAATGCTTCCCACGCGTGTAGCAAGCAGCGACTGCTCGATGGTTCGCAATTCTGATTGGCTAAACATCTGGACATCTCCTGGCTTATTTGACCTTTGCTGTTCTTTGTGAAGATTCAGACTCTCTGGCAGGCAAGGAACACCTGGTGTTAAAGCAGAAAGAAGAGAGGATGAAAAGCTCAGTGTGGTTATAAAATCCAGACAACTGCAAGGTTTTCAGTTTAAACAGACTCAAATCTACAATGCTGTCCTACAATAGGAGACTGACCATTGATCAGTCAAGCCTAATACTATGTATTTTGGTTGCCAGTGACTCTAGGATTTTAAGAATGTGAAGAACAAAGTTTATTCTTATTCTTTAAGATCTTCAGCTCAACTTCAGCCCTGATATCCAGACATTGTTTCAAACTGGAGATGACAAGAGATCTAATCAGGCACCTGATATGGGGAAAGCATGTACTCTGACACCAAAACATGACTCTCTCCCAGTCACTTGTTCCTAACCAGGATAATACCCAAGTGATGAAATGTGAGCTCCTAACGTTTATACATTCCTGTGATGTTAGGTGCAAGTACATAAGTGGCGTAGTTTATTTTGGGGCACATACCGTATTTTTCGGACTATAAGATGCTCTGGACTATAAGACGCACCTACCTTTCTTGGGGAGGAAAACAAGAAAAAAAATTCTGCCTCTGCCTCCCAGCAATCTGCCTCCTTGCAGCAAACAGCAAACAGCCTGTTTCAGTTTCAGTTTCAACACAGCCTGATTAGCACAAGAAAAAAATCTGCCTCTGCCTCCCAGCAATTTGCCTCCTTGCAGTAAACAGTGGAGGCTAAAAATGGGGCGCGCAGAGGCGGCAATAGGCAATGGCAATCCCTGCAGCCTGAAACAGCTGATGGTCGGGAGACCGATCCAAGGACAATCAGCTACTTGCTCTAATCAGGCTGTGCTGAAGCTGAAACTGAAATGGGCTGTTTGCTACAAGGAGGCAAATTGCTGGGAGGCAGAGGCCAAAGGGTGGGGGCCAACAGGTGGGCGGAGCTACATTTGGTGTATAAGACACACCCAAATTTTCACCCTCTTTTAGGGGGGAAAAGTGTGTCTTATACTCCAAAAAATATGGTATTTTGTCACTTGTCCTCCTTGATTCTCCCTGTGGTCCTCAATGTTCCCAGTATACATCATTGTTTTTCATTGTATGTGCTTGACTAAAGAATAGTTCAAAAGGCTGTCTATCTTCCAAATCACAAACAAAGCTGACTACTTCATTCTGAAACAACTGTTTCAACATAGGTATACCAACATGGCTGAGAAATGTTTGAGTGACCTCATTTTTCATAATTGCGACGTAAAACTTAACAGAGCTATAACAGAGACACCTGCAAAATCAATTCCGCACAAGATAATTCACCTCTTTTTCTCTTAAGATATTCTTGTTCTGGGTCAATAGAAGAACAACACATTTTCTTCTAGCTCATAAGCAGTTAGCCTTCCTTGATGAAAGTGCAAATACCATGGCCTGTGAAAAGCAGCCTGCACTTATAGCAATTATCCAGGTTAATCTCTGAAAATAAACTAACTGCCAATTCTCTTGCATAGTAGATAATAGATAAGCATGTGGAGCCTATGCTAGGCTTGGAAGCAGTTATCAGAAGTTAAATATACTAAGCCAGCCTCATCACGACTTCTCCAAATGCTGACCAGGCTGGTGCAAACAGAATTGCACATCCGAAAACTGATTCTATTCGTTATGTCCAGTCATTACGGACAGTACATAGGAATCAAAAGTAAAGGTAAAAGGTAAAGATTCCCCTTACAAATATGTGCTAGTCATTCCCGACTCTAGGGGGCGGTGTTCATCTCCGTTTCTAAGCAGAAGAGCCAGCACTGTCCGAAGATCTCTCTGTGGTCATGTGGCTGGCATGACTAAACGGCAAAGGCACACGGAACGTTGTTACCTTCCCACCAAAGGTGGTCTCTATTTTTCTACTTGCATTTTTATGTGCTTTCGAACTGCTAGATTGGCAGAACCTGGGACAAGTAATGTGAGCTCACTCCATTACACAGCACTAGGGATTCGAACAACTGAACTGCCAACCTTTCGATTGACAAGCTCAGTGTCTTAGCCACCGAGCCACTGCATCCCTTATAGATTGAAGGCCGGAATCAAACCTGCCGTCAATAAATCTTTATATTGAGAATGAATCCCTATCTATCCATCAATCATATATTTTGAAGGATACAAGTAAACTTCGTATAGAGAAGCATATTAAAAAAAAAACATTCTGAGAAATATTCAAAAATGAACATAATAGTTATAGTATAAGCTTTTATCGATGCCTCTGGAGAATTAATAGAAAAGCTTTTAAGGGGAGATGAAACTTTTCATTGCTTTTGCTACAATGGGCCACCTAACTTCTCTGACAATTGTTTTTTGAAATGTTCAGCCAACAAGCAAGAGATTCACAGAAAGAGTGATAATGTGCATATTTTATTACTACTAAAAACTGGGTTTTTTTATTATGAGTACAAGAAATGCTGCAGAAACGTTACAACTAAATTGATTTAATCACTGTACTGCTTAATTAATACATTTTAAAAGGATATAAATATAGAACCTTGGGGTCTTAACTCACTGTGCAACATAAAATTATATATTTGAAACAGCTCATCCAATCCATAGTGAGTTCCTAAAACACTTATTTCCAGCCTAGTTTCTATGGGAGAAGCAGCAAATGTTTTAGCCCATTGTTTCTCAACCTTGGTAGCTTAAAGATGGGAGGACTTCAACTCCCAGAATCCCAACATTCAGCCAACATGATAGAGTTTATTGGCTAGCCCAGTGTTTCTCAACCTTGGTAGCTTGAAGATGGGTGGACTTCAACTCCCAGAATCCCCCAGCCAGCGCTGCTGGCTGGGGGATTCTCGGAGTTGAAGTCCACCCATCTTCAAGCTACCAAGGTTGAGAAACACTGTTTTAGTCCCTTGATCATTAATTACCTCACACAATCTCATGAAAAAACAACAACAAAATACAGATCGTGTATGACAGCTCTCCGTTATCCTGCTCTAACCAGCTGCCACTGACCAACTTCATGAGCCATGCACATTATGAGCTCATCATATGCACCAGCTGTTATGAGTGCAAAAATTATAACTTGCATGTTATGAATTATATGGCATGTAGGTTAGTGGTTTAGGATTCCAGAGGCTGTTCCAAATGGTTAGTTTTTTCCTCTTTATAATTAGGCATATGCCAGAAATTGGTCAGGGCATAGCTTTTATACAAAGAAACTAATTTCCAATCTGTCAAATAAATAGAAAAACCCAAAATACATATGCACACTAAAAAGCACAATCGGGGGGGGGGGGGAACGGTTGGCAAATGCCACATATGACAACGGTTTAGTAGACTGTCCCAACTTAGGTGACTCACTAAATTTCAGTCCAGTTGGGAAAAAGAAATAGTTGCTTAAACTGAAGTAAGGTCAGAACGGTTGTGTAAGCAATGGTGAGACACATTCAGTTCCATTTCTCTTAACAGATGACAGCAAGAATATATGTGGGATACTGTAAACCTATACATTCACACTGAGATTGCACGAGTATCCACATGAGCTCTTTCCATAAAATGACTCAAGGTCATCTGTTCAAACTGAAAATTTAGCAACTCTGAGGGAAGTGATTACTGACTATGTCTGCTCTCTGTTCCAAGGTTTTATTTCAGCCTAATCTTAATAAACTGTATATTTTTTCTGCTTCAACCACACAGCTTAATCTGATAAGCATGCAGCCATTCAAGGCTTCCAATCTTGAATTATTTTATTTATTCCATTTATATGGCCACCCATCTGAAATGAATGACTCTGAATGGCCTACAATTTAAAAAGAAACAAACAAAAATACAAGAAACAGCAGTCTGGGTCAAAACAGACTCATCAGTCCAAATCAATATAATCAGTGCACAGGCTCAGCCTACTTCCTGATCCTTAAGCCTGGGGAAAAAGCCAATCTTTAAGGCCTTACAAAAGGCTGGCAGGGTCAGGGCCAATTTGATCTCTGGGGAAATCATATTTCAAAGTGCGTAGGGGTCTATGTGGTATAATACAAAAGGCTCACTTCCTGGCCCCTGATAGGTGGCATCTCTTAGCAGATGGAACCTTTGTCTTCTGGACCTAATGGGATGGGTAGAGATAATTATGGAACAGCTATCCCTCAGATAGCCTGACCCCATGCCACAAATGCTTTTTTATCTTATACCTAGCACCTTGAATTGAACCTGGGAGAAAACCGGCAATTGATACAGCTGCAGAATGAGAAACTTACTTTGTTTCCCTAGCTGTTATTGGTTTGTTTTTTACCTGTCTTTCTAAATCAAAAGATTCTGACACATCTCTATAAACTTTAATAATGGAACCAGGTGTCATTTGTTATTGGAAAATTATGTAATAGAATGATAAGTTTATTACTTAGCACTGCATTTGCTGATCAGTGTCATTCAGGATTACATTACATGCTTGAGCATCGTACTTGGGCTCATGACTTATTCATCATCCATTAATTCTTGACCTTACTTTATTTTACCACAGATATTTTTCAGAACCATATTCCCACTATATCCACCTTCAGGTTTCTTCCTATATATCCAATTCTCACATCTATGTAACAATTTAGGCAGAAGTATGCTCGTATACACAGATATTTCCATTTCTTTTGACAAACCTTAGTTCTTCACAACAGAACATATTCTGCCCATTGCCTTTTTCTCAGAATTTGCATACTTTAAAATTTCTCCAATTTCATAAATTTTTCTTTCTGCTCTCATTTTTTACAATTCACATTTAAATTTTAATTATTCACTCTAATTTCTCCGACAAACACAACTATTAATCTTTGCTACATTAATTTTGAGATCAATACTTATTGTTGTATCCTACAATCAAACACTTGCTGCAAATCATTCTGTTCTCAGTCAACAACAAACATGGCCAGCCTGCACAAATACATAGACATTGAAGTCTCCATCCAACATATTTTAATGCCACTAAAAGTATTCCTTATATATCCCTAAATAAGGTAGTATCACAAATCATTGTCCTACTATCTAATCAATATTAAAACATTATCGAAGTACTCCAAATATACTCATATGTGGTTTATTTGCATTATATACTACTCTTATCAATTCAGAAACCGTATTCTCCATAGGCATGCAAACTATTCCATTTTCAAACCTATTCTTATCTTATATATTTTTCTAAATCTATTTTCTTACATTCCTATATTCATTCATCAATGACCAGTTGAATAGGAAAAAAAACCCATGTCAAGCATACAATCACACACTTGTACAGCAAATTGCAGTAGTGGAAGTGAAAAGGGTATGAGTGATCTTGCAGTATATTACAATTGATATACAAGATGTTGTACAAAGATTTGGCCACAGCTTCCACCTGTTTTTTTGAGTAAGAGTTATGAGGCCAGAAAGATCCTTAAATTCAGAGAGTGAAAAAGAAACTCAAAATTGTTTTGCCTTGATTCTCTTTGATATAAAAGGGGGAGAGATCGAGATCTTAGGCTTTCAGGGTTCTGTTATTACAGCCTATATCAATCAAATAAATTTCTTTTTGAGGTTTTACCTGGCCTGTTCTATCCTTGAAACACTGACAGTCGCACTGACTTTGGATTCACACAGATGCATTTTTTTCTAACTATCAAGGAAAAAGACCTTGAGGTCATAATGAATAGGTCAATGAACATGTCAACTCTCTACATGGTGATTATGAAAAAGTCAAGTTGCCATGCTAGGGATTATTGAGAAAGGGATTGAAAATAAAACTGCTGGTTGGTTACAGGAATTAACAGACTTCCAGATAGAATACACCCCGGAATTGTTTCTCCTAGGGATAACGAAAGGGAAATATGACAAAAAAACAACATATTATCATTTTACATATAATAACTGCGGCAAGACTAGTCTTCGTGCAATGTTGGAGAAGTACAAATATACCCTCTGAAGATTTAATAATCAAAAAAGTATTTGATTGCGCCGAAATGGACAAATTGACACTTGAATTGAAAGGATTGATGGATTCAGAATACTACATAATATGGGAGAAGTGGTACAACTGGATCGAAAACAGAAAAATGGGAAAAAACAAAGTAGAAGTAGATTTAGTAAAAATGTATAGAGTATAGGTGAATTGTAGTGTTATGATATGTAAATGGTCACAGTTATGCACAAGAGGTGAATAAGAATTGTTTAATTGTTGAAATTCAATAAAATAAATTCAAAAAAAAAAAAAAAGAGAAAGAAAATGAACAGGAAGCAATGTCCCTGATGCTGACTGGAAGGTGAATTAGTGAAATATTCCTTCACAGTGGATAAATAATAAAATAAATAACTGCCAGTAGAATTGGTTGGCTGCTATGTTATTGTTAGAAATATAAATGTTGAATTAAAATGGGTCTTGAGTAGCTGCAAAAGTCTTTTGTTTTCATATTTGACATGACAAATTTTGAAGTAACTGTTCTCTGCTTTGTGATAAAGCTTTGTACCTTGCTAACCCAGAAACTGTGGTAGACTGTTTCCTGTCTACTACCTGCCAGTTATGACAATGAAGCACGGTGTTGGTAGCAAGCCAAACAGTAAAGACAGGTCTTTCCAATAAGGAAATGACTAATCATGAGTGAGATTTAGAAACATTAACTGGATAATATTAGTGAACTACTGACCTCTACATTTGGGAAATAATTTCCGTGAAGTCATCAGAAGTCAAGCTTGACTCAAGGTGGCCACTTTTGTCTTATTTTACAGTACACAAAATTTCAGAGTTCTCATGATTAACAACTCTTTAGCCAAAGAACTGGGCTGGTTCCTCTTTCCATTATTCTATTAACAGTATGCAAAACATTTTTAGGCAGATTGTTGGTATGTAAATGTGTTTTGACTGTAGAACTTCGGAAAATGTTCTGCTTTTTATGTATGTTTTTAATGGTTAAGAACAGAATAGAATAGAATAGAATAGAATAGAATAGAATAGAATAGAATAGAATAGAATAGAATAGAATAGAATAGAATAGAATAGAATAGAATAGAATTTTTTTATTGGCCAAGTGTGATTGGACACACAAGGAATTTGTCTTGGTGCATATACTCTCAGTGTACATAAAGGAAAAGATACGTTCATCAAGAATCATAACTATGACTTAGTGATAGTCATAGGGTACAAATAAGCAATCGGGAAGCAATATCAATATGAATCGTAAGGATACAAGCAACAAAGTTACAGTCATACAGTCATAAGTAGAAGGAGATGGGTGATGGGAATGATGACAAGATTAATAGTAATGCAGACTTAGTAAATAGTTTGACAGTGTTGAGGGAATTATTTGTTTAGCAGAGTGAGTTTAGCAGAGTATATCTGTTCATGCCTGAAAATCCAGAGATAACATTTTTACATACTTATACTTTTACTTATATTTCTAATTACACTGCTTTTATTTTTGTTATTTGCATTGAGTGTCATTTGTTGCCATAAAGGTGGGGTATACATCCTATAAATAAATTAAGCATTTGATTTTAGTAAAATCTGCCTGAAGAAACATTTTTCAATGAACTACTTCAATGGATCACTGATTAACTTTGCTTACTATTTAATAATGCCTGGTAGTAAGATAGGTTTGTAAATAATAAGATGCTAAAGTGTATCTAGGCATGTTGCTTTGGTTTACAACAAGCACATGCTTTAAAAATTAGTTGAAATTGTCTCAAACTGCTCCTTATGTTCATATTCAGAAATGATGTTCTATGCATTGTTAATAAATATGAGTCCCTTACTCGTTTTGAATTCTGTATTTCCTTTTCTTCCAGTGCTATATTGTTGCTGTGTGTGTTTCTTTTAAGACATCACATCTCTTCAAGTAATTTGAGGTAGGAGGTGATAAAAGTTCCTCACACCAGAGGGTAGTAGATTAAAGCAAAAACTCAACACTACCAGACCATGACAGCAAATGAACTCTAAGAACACAAAGTTACTTCACTAGAAATTTTTCAGTTGAAATAATTCTCATAAAGCTAAAGAATAGCTTTATAAAAACTATAAATAATAGCTGATCTAAAATAAACGTGTTCTTCTCAAAATATAAAAGAGGAATTTGAGGGTGGCGGAGGAAGATATTTTCTCTATAAAATAAAGTTTTTTTAAAAAAAAAATTCAGCAAAAACTGTACGGTAGATCAACAACGAAGATGTAATCCAGTATTCTGCATAAATGTGAATTCCATTGCAGAAATGACAACCCAGGGAGAAGAGTTGTTGAAAACAGTAAGATATCAGTTGTGGCATTGCAACTAAAGTCACCCCCATTTGTTGATATGTTAAAATGGCACAGATACAAAATGAGAGGGCTTCAACTATGCTGCATCAATGTGTTACCTCTTGTCTTTTTTGACCCCGACAATCCTAGAGAGGATTGCTGTACCAGAGATAAAAGTAGGAGTTCTGGAACTAAGCACTTTTGCCTGACAAGAGTGTTGAAGAAAGATTATAAAAGTACCGACAATCTCAGTATGTTGTAATTGGCTAACTAAGTGGCGGGTCAAGCAGGCAGCCAAGGAATCAGGAAATGTAGTGTGGTTTAGTGGTAAAAAAAATAATGTAGGAGTGGGCTGTTCCATGTTTGAATCCATCCTCAGTCACAGAAACTCCCTGGGTGAACCCAGCCAGGCACTCTCAGTTCAACAGACTGTCTATTTTGGAGAAAAAGCTGAGCGAAAGAATGCCTTCTGTGCATCCTTGAGCTGCTAGAGGAAAACCAAGATATAAATATTAATAAATTAATAAAAAAAATAAAGTAGGTAAAAAAGTGAGAACCTTGTACTATCATGGGATGGTTATGTTCTCCAACTCTGTGGAAGAGATCACAGTGCTCATGTGCTACAGGATTTATTCAGATATTTTTATGCCATTGGTTAAAGAAGGCTTTAATTGGCTGGGTAATACACTGGGTAACACTTTGGCCAATGGTTTTTGCAGAGATAAGTGCCCAGAACAAGACAAGAGCAAAAACTTATTTAATCTATATTTCTTCTTTTACAACAATCCAAACACAACACTTGTTAATTGGAGCAAATGAAAAAGGAATTATTAATCTATTATTTAATCATGCATTATGATGCGTGCTCCTGTATGTTTTAGCATCCTCACAAAAAGAGTACATTGTTATTGTTAATTAATTATACATTAATTGTTACATTATTTACTAAGTCTGCATTACTATTAATCTTCTCATCATTCCCATCACCCATCTCCTTCCATTTATGACTGTATGACTGTAACTTTGTTGCTTGTATCCTTACGATTTATATTGATAGTTTCCTGATTGCTTATTTGTACCCTATGACTATCGTTAGGTGTTGTACCTTATGATTCTTGATGAACATATCTTTTCCTTTATGTACACTGAGAGTATATGCACCAAGACAAATTCCTTGTGTGTCCAATCACACTTTCCCAATAAAAAATTCTATTCTATTCTATTCTAAAATTGCAAAAATACATTCCTATGTATGGACATAAGCTACTCAGACAGTCCTTTACATTAAATCTAAATAAACCCAAGAGCTTCAGAGAAATGTCTGATTGACAGCTCTTTGAAATTCTGTATAGGATAAAGGAGTCTGTAACAGTAAACATTTGTATGATTAATAATCCAGCAAATCAGGCATCTCTTTTTTTTCAAACCTTGTTTATTCCAACTAATAAGCAATTAGAGAAAAGAGACAGATTGTTCCTTGTTAGCATGAAAGCAATTAAACCCATTCTTATGTCACTGAAATAAACAGCAGTAAATTTCTTGGAACTACATTTTGTATTTGGGTTGGGCCTAATGCCATAGAGCATTGCATTAGAAAGGGGGAAACTCTCAGTTGAAATGCTAACTCATCCCCACATATACACATACATACACAAACACCTGTTTTTCATGAATGACTGAGTGCAAAAAAAAAAAAGAAGTCTACTGTAATGCAATATATCAGTGGAACAAATGTTGGTTTGCATATTCAGGACACAATTTTCCATGTCAAATTTGGACATCATTTTGCCTATCCAGACTCATTTTGTATGAAGGGGTGTCAGGGAAAGTCATCATAATCTGAGTAACAAAACAGCATAAAATGCTAAGGTCATACTAGCTCCCTTAAAGCAATGATCACTTTGAATTCCAAAGAGGAAGAGTAATTTGTAGTCTTCTCAAAGGCCACCCTCATTCTGGGGTTATAACTATTATTAGACTTGACGCTTTGTATGGGGCTATCATAGCAATCATTCCATTTTAATTTTTTTCTGCTTAATAATTCCCTTCTAGTTATTTCTATCCTTGTCTGGAAAGACCATCCATGTAGCTGAAGTTATTTTTAGAACTATCCAAAACACATTAAAGTCAACATACAATTTTTAATCTATGCTACTGTACCATTTTGCAGAATTACAGAGACGTGAAAAGATCCTGAACTTCAACTGCCTTCCTAATCCATCAAAGATGCTTCACCAATTCTCCAACAGAAAACCTCTACCTTTGATGTTGATCTAGGGCAGTGACCACATATGTTTCTTACAGGTGTCTGCTCTTCTGGTCTTGGTGGTTATTTAGTCGGGCTGTTTGCTGTTAGCTTGTTATCTTATTACCTTTGCTGTAGTCATGTATGTCTTTTAATGCTAAACACACATTAAGCATGGCATGTTTTCAACACAATGATACAATAGGGAAAAAAAGTAAATCGTATCACTTGGAATTCCATCTCTCCCCATTTTTCTTTTCGTAAATTTACAAAACAGAAGCCCGACTCCCTGCCTAAAACAGGAGACCTTATACCATCCCAGATAAATGGTTGTCCAATCTTTTCTTGAAATCTCCAGTGATGGAACATCCACAGCTCTAGGAGGCAAGCCGTTCCACTAATTAATTGTTCTCACTGTCAAGAAATTTCTCCTTAATTACAGATAGAATCTCTCTTTGACCCATTGCTTCTTGTCCTACCCTCAGGTGCTTTGCAGAATAAGTCAACTCCCTCTTCTCTGTGAGATCCCCATAAGTACCAAAAGACAGCTATCATGTTACCCCAAATCTTTGTCTTTCATTAGACTAGACCAGTGATGGCTAACCTTTTCCAGACTGAGTACTCAAAGCGTGCACGGCCGAACCCACAAAATGCAATGTGCACGCGGCCCCCTTCAATGCATTCCGCCCCCTGCTCATGCACGGCAGAGACACGAAGGCCAGCTGGCTGGGGGGAGGCGCATGCACAGTGGAGCTGAACTGGGGCGACAGCTTGCGTGTCATCAGAGAGGGCGCTGCGTGCCACCTCTGGCACGCGTGCCATAGATTCACCATCATGGGACTATACATACCTAGGTTCCTCTACCTGTTCATCAAATAATGTAGCCTCCAGACCACTTATCATCTATGTTGCTTTTCTCAGCATCATTTTTGTATCTTGGTGACCAGAACTGGACACAGCATTCCAAATATGGCCTTACCAGTTCAGTATAAAGTGGTACTATCACTTCTTC